>NC_060955.1:21635057-21652557 GCF_910589235.1 Vespa crabro
AAAATTAACAGAAAATGAAAAAAAGTGAAGTGTGAAAGGGAGGGAGAGACGTCGGGACGAGAGGGTGGGGAGAGGTCAGAGAAACAAGATAAAAATAGGAGATTTAACAGGAAGAAATCGACGAGCAAATCTGACAGGACAAATGAATTTTCTGAGCGAAGGAAGGAAGTATTAGGAGCAAGTCCAATGTGACGAGATTGATAAACCGATATGACCGAGAGCGAGAGAGAGAGAGAGAGAGAGAGAGAGAGAGAGAGAGAGAGAGAGAAATAGATTGATAGTATGAATGATAAGAAGAGAATGAAAGAGAAAAAGATTGATAGGATGAAAGGGTACAAGAGTGAATGCATGTCCAAAAGAAATTGTGACGAGTAATAACAGATATTCGGCACAGATCACGCAACAACAATATATTCATATATATATATATATATATATATATATATATATATATATATATATATATATATATATATATATGTATATTGATGCGATATCTAAATTATCATAGATAGAGAGAGAAAGTGAGAGAGAGAGAGAGAGAGAGAGAGAACAAAAAACGACGAAGATAGAAAGGCGTTACTCCAGCCGTTATAAGTAGAAATAAATGATAAGATTTGTAAATCGAAGGAACGCACGAGCCTAGCGTTGATTTTGCGCTCAAGAATCTTCGCAGAAGTATATACATAAATATGTATCTATGTATATACGCGTGAACGCGCGCGCCCCCCACAAATAGACATACACTCAAGCACGCACGTACACAAAAAAAAAACCCGCGCGCGCGCGCGCACACACACACACACATACGCGATATATGTATAATATAATCAATTTTTTACGCTCCAAGTATATCAAGACCAAGAGAACGAACTAAAATGAAATGGGAAAATTTTGATAATTCGGGGGATTCTGAGAATTCGAATACAACCCCCTCCCTGACCCTTACCAACCTTTCTTTTTTCTCTCTATTTATCTTTGTTTCCATTTCTTTTTTTTTTTTTCTTTTTTTTTTTTCTTTTTTATGAGCGAATTGGCGACCACGATTTTGCTATTGTCATCATCGGTCGAATGATGCTTTTCTTTTAAATTCGTAAGAATCAATGATGTGACGATAAATGGATGGAGATTATGGTTGGGCGGGGAAGGGTTAGAGAGGTGGGGGTGGGGGTTAGAAGGTGAGGAGAGGATGTTGAGGAAAGATAAAGAAGAAGATAGAGAAAGAGGATATTATATATATCGTATATCCCATTCCGCTTCTTCCACTTCTGACGAGGTCCTTGAGCTCATAGTAGTAACATATAGCCGCGCGACCCTCGATCTAATGTTTAAGGGAATCTTTAAGTAATATACACGATCAATAAGACAGGAGTGAAGGGAGTGAGGGGAAAGAGAGAGAGAGAGAGAGGGGAGGGGGAGAAAGAACACGTTGATAAAGAAGATACAAATGTGAAATAATAATGAAAAAAATGGGTGTTATTTTTAGATGTCTATTAGATTATCAGAACCAGAAACTAAAGGATATAAAAAATAAAAAAATGCTTAAACATAAAAAGAAATAAAAAAAATGAGAACCTACTATTAGTACTACTACTATACTACTACTTACTACTACTACTACTACTACTACTACTACTACTACTACTACTACTACTACTACTACTACTACTACTACTACTGCTGCTATAACTGCTACTACTACAACTACTACTACTACTACTACTACTACTACTACTATTACTACTACTACTACTACCATAACTTGTAAGAAGGATTTAAAGGATATAGAAACTTAGTTGACGCAATTTCACAAAATGATTAAAAAAAAAAAAAAAAAAAAAGAAACGAAAAAAAATGGAAAAAAAGTATAAAATAATAATAAGCGGAATAAGGATATATAAGAAGGAAGATGATGCAACTTTTGAGAGAAGAAACGTCCCTCTTTTTACGAGAGCCCCGCGCAGGAGCTACCAGAGAGCTACACTCCGCTGCCGTCCAGCGTACTCTCTCGTCCGCCGCCATCGCTACCCTCCCACCCCTATTGTGATCCCCCTGTTTCTCTCGCGAGGAGAACCCTTTCTTTCTCCATGGACGATATCTTCCAGGGGGGTGTTGATGTTTTTCAAGAGCAAAGCAGAGCAGAGAAGAGAAGGAAAAAAGAAATGCTATATATGTTATTAAAAGGAACGAGCTTTCTAAAGAAAAAAAGAAAAAAAAAAAAAAAAAAAAAAAGAAAAACTAAATAAAAGAAAAGGAAAAGAAAAAAAGAAGGTTCGTGTTTTAAATCGCGCACCTGGGCAAAATTGCAAGTGGGTTTAACCCGCGTTCGGATATCCTGCGCGGGTTTACATGAGAGAGTCTTTTTAAACGAAGAAAAGAAAAGAGGAAGGAAAGAAAAGAGAAGAGAAAAAAGAAAATAAAGAAATTGGAAAAGGAAGAATAAAAACAGCAACAAATGAAAAAAACAAAAACAACAAAAGGGCGAGTGTTAGGGGAACGTGGAAGACGACGAAGGGCGACGATAACTTCTCCTGCTGAGAATGAAATAGAGATATAGGGATGGATGATACGTAGGTAGACAAATAGAGATATAGAATTAAAAGGGAAGAAAGAAAAAAAAAATAAAAAGAAAAAAGAAATAGAAGGATGAAAGGAAGGAAGGGAGGAAGGGAGGAACTATTCGGGAGTTCCCAGCTCGCCGTATGTACATTCACGTCGCCCTCCGTCGCACTCAGGGACATCTTTTTCCTCGAAAACATTTTGCTGCTTTCATTGTTTAGATGATTACTATTTAACGAAAAAAAGAATGTATGTGCGTGCGTGTGTGCATACGTGCGTACGTATGTTTGTGTGTATGTGTGTGTATATGTGTACATTTGTGTGAACGAGCGATGAACGCGAAGGAGTTGAGAAAAAAAAAGAAAGAAAGAACGAAAGAAAAGATGAAAAGGAGGAAGGAAAGGACTCTTTGCGGTTCGGCCGCCATCTTGGATCGAGGATCGTCTTAATTGGACTTGAAAATACGTGATATGAATAAACGATGATGATAAGGATTAAGATTAATACTCGATAAATTTAATTCAATTAGATCGTGTTAAGTTGAATTTTTTAATCTTTCTCTTTTTTTTTTCTTCTTTTTTTTTGTTTTCTTTTAGAGAAATTTATGACAAGAAAAATGATAGAGAATGAAAAGAGAAAGAAGTAGAGATAGAATAGGATGAAGAAGAAGGAGAAGAAGAGGAAAGAAGAATCATCGAAGAAGTATCTAACAAAAAAAAAGGGGTTAGATTAGGTGGGCTTGGATTATTTTCAGCTAAGAGACGGCTGTCATGGCGATACTCCTTCAGAGCAAAAGTGCGGTCCTTTTCTCGGTCGTTGTTGAGCCACGTAAAGCTGTTGCGAGGTTACATACTCGATAATATCCTAACCTCACATTGTTCCTCCCACCCGGCCATTTTTTCCTTCGAATTTTTCTTTTCTCGAACATTCGAAATTGGGATTACACACAACATATATATATATATATATATATATATATATATATATATATATATATACTTGTTTTTCCTCATCTTCATTTCTTCTTCTTCTCCTTCTTCTTCTTACAATCGTAACAACGAGAATGAAAGATTAGTTAGAATATGTACGAAGAAAAAGGGACGATCCTCGATCATTTGGGCGAGCACGTAGAAGATTATTTACCCGTGATAATAGTTGATAATAGAAGGAATGAACGAATGAGAGAGAAAGGGAGAGAAGTAGAGAGAGAGAGAGAGAGAGAGAGAGAGAGAGAGAGAGAGAGAGAGAGAGAGAGAGAGAGAATGTATCGTATATGATGGACAACAAAGGAACAAAAAAAGAAATAATAATAATAATAATAAAGGATGGCGTATATGATATTCTTTCTTTTTTTCTTTTTGTTAACGATAACGAACGAACGAAAGAACGAACGAACGAACGAACGAACGAACGAACGAAATGCACGCGATTAGAGATGATACGCGCTCGCCAAGCTATCACCGTTACCATTACCACCATCACCACCATCGTCATCGGCAACCAACACCAACATCGGGCTCTCCTGGCACTAAGAGCATTTAATCAACGGTAGAAATGTGATTAGTGGATTTAAAAAAAAAAAAAAAAAAAAAAGAAACTCGAAACGAAGTGAGAGTAAGGAGTGACGAATAAGCGAATAAGCGAACGAGAAACTAGAGAGAGGGAGGTTTTGTAAGTATGTAAGCCAGTTTTCATGCTCGTATTAACGTTCGGATATGTCGCTATTACGAGAGAGATTCTTTGAATCTAATATGTGTGAAAAGAGAGAGAGAGAGAGAGAGAGAGAGAGAGAGAGAGAGAGAGAGATAGAGAGAAAGAGAGGAAAGATAAAAAATGAGAGAGAAAGAAACATTTAACGTATGAAATTATGTGTGTATCGGAGCGAGAGAGAGAGAGAGAGAGAGAGAGAGAGAGAGTAGTATAATCGAACACGAGGTGAAGATAGGATTATAATATTATTGTGTAATATTTAAGGGATATTGTGTAGAAAGTGTGAGTGAAAAAGTGAGTGGAAAATACGAGAGAGAAAGAGAGAGAGAGAGAGAGATAGGGGCGGGGGGTTGAAAGCAAGTGCGAGGAATTTTTAGATACATTGATACGTAGTGATCTTAATATTTCTGCACGATTAACAGAGCGAGAATGCGAGAGAGAAAGAGGGGAAGAGTGATAGAGGAGTATGATGAGTGGGGGTAAGGGTGAAAGAAAAAAATATAAATATGCAAAGACAGGATATAAAAAAGAGAATTCTTGTCGGATAAAAAGTCGTTGACAAAGTCGATACGAAAGTCGAGAAAGTGAAATAATGAGAGAGAGAGAGAGAGAGAGAGAGAGAGAGAACGTGTGTGTGAAAAAGAAAGCGAATGAGTGTGTGTGAGAGAGAGAGAGAGAGAGAGAGAGAGAGAGAGAGAGACAGAGAGACAGAAAAAAGACGAGTGAAAAATTTAAGGTTAAAGGGCACGCACTGTCAATTCGTAAATATTGTCATGACTCGATCGATTGATACGCCTATATAATCGTACCTCCATTATTAAATGGCTGTATGAAAATGAGAGGGAGAGAGAGAGAGAGAGAGCGAGAGAGAGAGAGAGAGAGAGAGAGAGAGAGAAAGAGAAAGAGAGAAGGAACAGAACACGTTATTGATACAATTGAGTACGATCTTTATGCTTATGATTATTATTATTGTATTAATTAATTGATTATCATTATAAATTACCATTAACAGAACGAAAGTAGGAAATAAACCTGACAGCATCAAGGAAGGAAGAAAATGAGGAAGAAATAAAATATAAAAAAAAAAAAAAATGAAAATTGCAAATAAAAAATGAAAAAAGAAAAAAAAAAATGAAAGGCAACCACTTATATTATTATTGTACATACTTACTTGTAACTGCTATTCGTATTGCAGAGGTTTTTGTTCTCTTAACGAATGATTTCCTCGATTCTCTGCGGAAAGGAAAGGAGAAACAAACAAACAAACAAACAAACAAACAAACAAACAAACAAACAAACAAAAAAAAAACAAAAAGAAAACGTAAATAAAATAAAATTTGTGTATCATTAAGCGACACCATAACCACCCTTGTCACTACTTTTTTTTTTTTCACGCGTAGGAGAAGAAGAGCGGGATTAGGATGTTCGAGCGATGAGATGGAGAGAGAGAGAGAGAGAGAGATAAAAAGAGTGAGCCACCAAAAGAGGAAGAGTAAAAAAGATGGCCGACAACGGTAATAATAATCCCTCTATGTATTTCCTAACCTCTATAAGCTATAAAGCTGTTATTCTAAATCCTTCGGCGGTATATATCAAAGTCCAGCATACTTTACTAGAGACCGGTAGAGTTGGTAGAGGTACTTTAAATTTACGTAATATTTGACGTAAGAAAAGGTATTTTAAAAGGTTGCATAAATCGGGGTCATAACTCTTGTCCTTGAGTGCCCTCTTTCTTCGATAAGACGACGTAGCGCCATCTCGCGGCAAATGATTTGAACTAAAGTATTGATCTCTCTCTCTCTTTCTCTCTCTCTCTCTCTCACTTTCGATGTAACAAAAGTTATATCTGTATATATGTAAGTATTTTGTGAGTTATACTTCAGTAGGTAGTAGTAAGCTTTATATATCTGTCTGTAAATCATGCACTTTTAAATTGAAAGCTTTCACGATAGAAGGAAAGAAGAGAGAAAGGGAAAAAGTTTTGAGATTTGCGTTTACAGTTAAATGATATACCGGACTGACGAAGTTGGATGTACATAAATCCCAATGATCGTATTTTCGTTGTTTCGAGATCTACTTTTTTCTTTTTTCTTTTTTTTTGGTCTTAATCTAAAAAGAAGAAACATTAGAACATTCCCTTTTTCTCTTAATTATGTTTCATTTGATACGAAAGAATGCGATATTATCAATGGAAAGAAAAGGGAAAGATAAATAAAATGTATGTACAACTTGTTGACGCGCGTTCAAAGAAAGGAAGTGTCGTATGTTCGATTAAAACAAGAGACTGAAGGTCATCCGATATCGAAATACAATGACAAGGTAAAATAGTATATGTGATTAATACGATAAGATGATAATTTATTTAATGAGTTATATTTTCAGGTTAATTTGAATGTCGTTTGATTTAGCTTTGAAAAAAATTTATCGTTTGACTTCGGTGGTAACGCGATATCAAGTATGGCCGAAACGTCAGTCGGTGCGGAGTTTGCTCCGATTTTACGATGCTTGTTATTACAGTTTTATAACGCGAATTCTTTGGTACAAGGTGTTACAAAATCAAACAGTTTCAAGACGAAGGATAAAGAAGTACGTTAAAACGATTGTCAGCACATGCTTTTTGACAGAGAAGAAAAAAATGTCACCTAAACGTATTATTCTTATGTCTTGCGGAAGCTATAACCCTCCAACCAATATGCACTTACGAATGTTTGGTACGTAGTTATATCATTTAATAATCAATATCAGTTCTTCATTTTCCTCGATACTTGATTACCTTATTGCGTAATATTTTATAACAATCGATTTAGAAGAAATAAATGAGAATTTAGAAAAGTTTTGAAATATTTTTAATAAAATCATAATTGATTCTGCTATATAAATTATTTATAATCGTGACTTTTCTTCGTGTCATGCCTCATAAATACTTATTTCATGATTCAGTAATATTTTACTTGTTCTTTTTTTTTTTTCTTTTTTTTTTTTTTTTCTTCAATATATATTACATGTGCATTATCACATATACACATTACTTATTATCTTGAGAATATTAATTAAGGATTCTATATTTTACTTTTTATTTTGCAGAAATAGCAAGAGATCATTTACATCGAATGGGTCATCATGTAGTGGTTGGTGGAGTTATATCTCCAGTTCATGATGCATACGCAAAGAAAGAACTTGCACCAGCGACCCATAGATGTTCTATGCTACGTTTAGCATTGCAGGACAGTGATTGGATTCGACTTTGTACTTGGGAAACAAGACAAAGCGCTTGGACTAGGACTAGAGCATCTCTTCAATATCATCAAAATTTATTAAATCTATTTTTGTTTGATACAAACGATGTTAGAAATAATGTATCAAAAGAGGATTTAGAATGGATACCAGAAAATATTAGAAATAGTGAGGATCAAACGCCAATTCAAATCAAATTATTATGCGGAGCAGATCTTCTTGAAAGTTTTGGAAAATCTGATTTGTGGATGGAGGAAGACGTTAGTTTGATTAGTTTTTATTAAAATATTTCATTCATATAAGAATATTTCTATTGATATAATTTTATTTTTATTATACAGATAGATACAATAGTTGGCCAACATGGACTCGTTGTCGTTACAAGAGAGGGCTCTAATCCTAACAAATTCATATACGATTCGGATATTCTTTCAAGACATATGGTAAGATAAAATAAATATATAATAATTAAAATTTAAGATTGACGGTGATTATAATTTTTCATTTGTAGCATAATATTCATATCGTGACGGAATGGATCCCAAACGAAGTTAGTTCAAGTAGAATAAGAAGAGCATTCAAAAGAGGTGAAAGCGTAAGGTATCTCCTTCAGGATTCTGTCATTGATTATGTCCACAAAAATGGAATCTATAACACAAATTCTACTACTACGACAATGTGAGTTTAACGTAATTTAATTATAAATGTTATTTAATGCAAACTCACTTAAGTCAATTTTAATCATATCACAATAGATTCTCTCAATATGATATCTTAGATAGAAATTGTATAGAAATAATCATTTCAGCCATAGATCGTTAGATAGCTTGGCTGAATTTCAAAGATCTTTCAAACTTTATAATGTGCTAAATGGGATCCCTTGGGTCTGTATAGAGAAAAATTGTTACATATAGATAAATATATATATACATATATATATATATATATATATATATATATATATATATGTATATGTGTATATATATATATACATATATATATATTTATCAAATAGATGAATTATTTGCGAAGAGTTCTATTTTAAACATAAATTTATTTTTACATATTTTGTATAGAAAGTCTGTATTTTTATAGCGAATATTAATCATCGGTATAATCGGTGAGTTAGAAAGATATACGGATATTAACATTAAGGAATTTATCTAATAACGTACAAATTAGTGCGATTATGTGAAATACGGCCAATGCATTGTTATAGATTAAACATAATTCCATTAATTTAGTTTCACAATCATTTATCAATATGTAAATAAATTTAAAATCTTTAATCTACCATGATACTCAACGATCGTAAATAAATTTTCTTACGTTATAATTATCATAGTCTTCAAATATTATATATATATATATATTATCAGCACGTAGATAAGACATATCCGTTTGACTGACTCTACTCGAAACTTTCTTTTAAAAGTTTTCTTCGGGGAAAAAAGAAAAAAACAAAGATGAAGGAAAATAAATCCGATAAAAGAGTTTTCTTATAATTTGTACAATATGATCAGTGAAGCGGATATTAATAGAAAGAAGATTGAAGGATTAATCAGTAACATTGTAACGAAAACAATACGATATCTTGTTTTTCACGCTGCCAATCCTCTTGGACACTGAAGTAAGTTGGACCTGACCTCGCCCAATGCGAACGATTACTTGACCATTGATCCCAAGTACCAAAGCACCTTCCTCACGCCGTCGCCTAGCGACGTTACCATGGAATCCCCGAGCCCGATTGAAATTATAAGCATCGATGTTCCCGATACCGTTCTGCGTAAAAATCTGCAGAATGCAACGAGCGCGGCCTTCGTCGCTTCCAGACAGTCGATTGGTCTCGAGGAGGCTCGTGAGAAATTCATTAACGCGATCACCGCTGAAAATGGTAATGCCAAGCACGTAACTTCTAGCACGAAGGCCGCGTATCCAGGTCAAGCGAAACAGATCATTGCCACCGAAAGCGGTGAATCGCAGATCCTTGACGAGGTAGGTTCCGTTAACGAAGAAAGTAGGGTCACAAGGATTCTTAACAAAGTAAACGAGACATCCTCGAATCCATCAACTTTCGAGGATGTCTCGATGAAGGTCGATCGAGTCGAATCTGTAGGGCCTAGCGATAATATAGACAGAACAGAAAAAATGGAAAATGATAAAAGAGTCGATGGAAAGTTAGAACTCGATGATGATAAAAATGTTCTTTTATTGTCCGTGGAAGAGAATATAATAAAATCTGAAGAGAATATAATAAAAAATGAATTAGATACAGGATTAGAGTATGGACTTTCTGATTTTACCATTTCCAAAGATGATCACACCTATAGTAAGTTAATAAGCAATGATAAAGAAAACGAAGTGATTGACATCGATCAGAATGTAAAGGAAGATGTTCAAGATATACAATCGAAAGTCGTAGAAGATACGTCAAACGATATAGAAAATGATAGAAGAGATAATCATATGGAAGAGTCCAAAGCCGAGCAATGTATTGATGAAACATTTTTGGACACTGGCATGGATATAAAGAAAGACATTAACGAGGAAGATAATAATGTTCTTCAAAATGTCGAATTGAGTCCAGCTGCTAGCACGATCGAAGCTGTCTCTGTGATAGAAAATTTAGTGATCAAGAATCAGGAAATTTGTGAAGATAAGGATAAAGATAAGAAGAAATTTGACGGAGATGTTAAACTCGAAGGAAAAATTCAACCTTCGAAACGTTCGTCAAAACGTGATTCAAATCTCGAAATAGATGGTAAGTATTTGAAGTCAGTGGTAAATTCTCGTAAAAGTCCGAGAAAAGTAAAGGACAGTCAATTACGTCAATTTGAATCCATTTCACCTGTCGAACAAGATCGTATCGGTGTTACTTTGATCGAACAGAAGCCAGGAAGAGCGAGATCATTGAAATCAACTAATTCAAAAAGAGGAACTAGCGACACGAGGAGCCAAGATGTAACAATGAATACCCAACGATATGATACAGTTTTAAAGGGTAGCTTGGATTCGATGATCAAAGCTAACGAATCCAAAACGACTTTAAAAAAAAAAACTGGCAAGAATTCGAAGGAAACATTTTCAAAGAAATCAAAGAGTTACGAGTCGATAAAAAGGATTCAAGAGGTTTACTTGGGGGAATCTACGAAGGCAGATAGTAGTACGTCTCAAACATTGGTCACAACTGAGGAATTCGATCCTCAGACCGACGAATTTTGTTCAATATGTTGTTACATGAATGAACTTACTATGAGAACCGAAGAAGAAATCAGTAGTCCGAATCAAGAGACATTTTATACGTTACGTTCAAATTGTAGCTCGTTGGAGGACTCAACCGAATGCGATATATGTAGTTCATGGAATTTACAAAGTTCGAACGAGGTATTAGATCGTACGATTTTATCAACGACGAACAACGAGGAATCCATATGCGAAATTTGTGAGATTTGTGGTGAGGTAGGGGATAATATGGAGTTTCAGAAAGAATCCATAATGTTACCTCGACAAGCCAAAGTTTATCAAGATAATAAGCGATTACTACAGGAGGATTATAAAATTTTGGACAATACTACGATTACCGATGTGTCCTTAGATGAGGATAGCTTTGAGATCGAGAATTGTGGTTTATTGAGTGGTACAGAATCGATGGATGATCGAGGATTTCTACAAAGCGAGGACGAGCCAAAGGGCAATGATAAATTAACGTCGAAGTCAATGTATTCGCGTGGTACATCCTTGAAAACCCGAGAGAAATATTTTGTGCCTAAGGACGAGCTCGCGATACTTTCTAGTGGTTCGAGAAAAATCACTCGCAAGGGATCATTGCTCAAGAAGAAACCAGAGGATCAACAAATCGTTGGTTCCCAGGATAAACGACGTTATTCATCAGCGGACAATCTTCAATTAGCCAAGGTCTTTACAACAAGGAATGACAAATGTCTCAGGTCATCGAAGTCTGGTAAATCTATTGGTTCTGCTGACAATATAAGATCGTCGAGAAACAGTTCGAGAAGATGTAAATCTCTTCAAAGATCTGTCGACAACGTACGATATTTAGACTCTTCCACGGACAATTTGGACTCGTTAGCTGAGAGCCTTGGTCAAGAGGATAATGATGATAGACCATTCGATTGGAACGAAAAGCCGAAGGTCAGGGATAACGAGACTGTTAAAATGATACTCACCAAGCACGGTATCAAGATCATTAGCGAGAAGGAAACGGCTTTGTAATCGATCGGCTCGTTGCAATTAATGTTACTCTAACGAACTGAATCTTCGGTTTCTCGTTGGCTCATTTTCGCTCGGTTCTCGTATCATCGGCTTTTGTGATAATCTAGGATGTATACGTACACATTTACACACACACACAAACACTTACACACACACACACATACAACACTTTTGTTTTTCTTCCATACAACTGAAACTTGTTCGAACGTAACGATTTTATTCATTGACTGTATGTATGTATACATGTATGTATGTATGTATGTATGTATGTATGTATGTATGTATGTATGTATGTATGTATGTATGTATGTATGTATGTATGTATGTACATTTGAGTGATACATATTTTGCGAATTTGAAGAAGCAACGTTCGCTTCTTGTTAACGCTTCAAAAAAATATCACACGATACTTACGAATTTATTTATTCGAAGGAAAACAAAAACCCGAAACATATTACTCTCAAACCGATTAAAGTATTAATTAAAAGCAAAAAAAAAAAAGAAAGAAAAGAAAAGAAAAGAAAATAATAATGAAATCGATATAGATATTATAGACGATTATTATTATTATTATTATTAGTATTATTATTATTATTATTATTATTATTATTATTATTATTATTATTATTATTGATGATGATAATTATTATTATTATTATAATAATATAACATACGACGGCTCTTTTCTTCACGTGACGTCAACGTGAATATCGTTACTTTACACATTGATAGATTTAAGTGCCAATTTATTCCAAATAATCGATCGATCGATCGTGACGATCTTGTGCCAAAATCACGATAATTTGATCTCGATGTTCAAATATACAAGGAAAAGGGAAAATTGTTGTCGGCAGTTCCATTGGGAAACATGCTGGATGTGATTTAATGAGATACGGCAAGTTGCCAAGACAATCCTAGTAACGCGTGTCAATACGACAAGAAATATATAGTTTCAATTATATTAATATATATATATATGTATATATATATATATATATATATATATATATATATATATACATACATAAATATGCAATATATTTAAGCGAAAGAAATATATATATATACATATACACATTAGTCTTTACGAAATACATCGACCGATAAAAAGATGTCTATTAGATCGAAAATTATCGAATATTATATATATATATATATATATATATATATATATATATATATATATATATATATATATATATATATATATATATATATATAATATATTTACGGGAGAAAAGAAAAAAAAAAAATAAAACTCTTCATAACGGCTAGCGACTATTTTAACAATTGTAACTTTTTGAACACAAAGTTCTTCCGACTTTCAACGCGTTACACAAATAATACGTGTGCCAACTTTCGAGCTTTAATATTTCGTTTTCTTTGCTTCGTTTATTCGAAACGACCTTCATGAAAAAAAAAGAAAAAAAAAAAAAAAGAAAAACAAAAAGGATAACGTACATATAACACACACACACATATATATATATATATACATGATGAGATATAGGTAAACGGTATACTTAGCCCTTTTCTTGTAGTCCTTCGTTTTCGTCAAGATAATCCTATGGATAATGTATTATCATTCGTTATCCTACATTATCTATATATTTATCACTTGATATGCACGATTTTATGCGTTTGCTTGTGTTATATCGATCTTGCTTATCGATGACTTTTCTCTTAAACGAATCTATTTTCGTTGTATTTAAATACATTTATTTTTTGTTTTGTTTCTGATTTAATTGATAGATCGATTCGTTCGATGAATCAGTCAATCAATCGATCGATCAATCCGTTTGTTCCTTCCACTTCGTTTTTCAGTTTAATCCTTAATTAATATATCTTTCTTCGTCTCGACTGTCGTTTTTAAATGCAATTCAATCGAAATTTAAACAATACGAGTAATATAATTCAATTGACCAATACAGCTTAGCTTCGCAAACGATATTATTTTCGTTTATTATAAGATTTGGTATCGATCTTGTAATTGTTTCGATTCGAAGTTGATATCGTTTCTGTCTTTATCTCCTTGATCCTTCCTTATCTTTCTCCTTTCCTTTTCTTTTTTTTTCTTTTTTTATTTTTTTATTTTTTTTTTTTTGTAATCTTATCGTATCGAAAGAGAAAAGAAACGAAAGTAAAAGAAAACCTGAGCGTATTTAGGATCAATCTCGAATCGAATCGAATTTTTGAATTTTTCAAGGCAATTTACTTACGTAGTGTTTTTCGATTTTTCAAAGTTCCTCTCTTGTATGATCTCCACCCCCTTTTTTTCCCTACGCTCCTCGTGCCCCCATTCACCTTCTCCTTTTCACCCTCATCCTCTCGTCTCATTTTCTCTTTTAAAAATACCAAACGAAAATCCACGGAAAAAAGAATCAAGATCGTCTCGTTTCTTCTTTACGCCCTTCTCCCGTCTTTCCCCTTTATCGCACATCCTTTTCTCCACGTACGTATGTATTTAGCAAACGTAGATAGTGATAACTTTTGTGAGAACAAGCGAAATACGTACGTATTTATTAATTAATATGTACGTACATGTGTATATACGAGTTATTCGTTCGTACGCTTTTAATAGGAGCGAATGACTTGAACGTAGGCTAATTATTATTATTATTATTATTATTATTATTATTATTATTATTATTATTATTATTATTATTATCATTATAATTATCATCATCATCATTATTATTATTATAATTATTTATTTATTTATTATTTATTTATTATTTATTATTTATTATTTATTATTTATTATTTATTATTATTGTTATTCTTATTATTATATTTATTTCATATCTTTTTTTATTATTTATCTTAATTTTTATATTATTCTTTTTTCGTTTTTGAATGAACGCTTTCTTCTTCTCTTTCTCTCTCTTTCTCTCTTTCTCTTTCTCTCTTTCTCTCTCTCTTTCTATCTTTCTATTCTCACACTATTCCAAGTAATATTACGTATGTGTTTACTCCGAGTCTCTTCCGACCGATCACATGTTCTTTATACCTGTTCGACGAACGACGGCTCTTATCACGCAATCGCTGAGACAAAATTGAAGAAATGATTGAAAGGAAAATGTATTAAAAGAAGAAAAAAAAATTTATGAAGTAACGATTGTTCTTCGCAGATCGTCGTTTTTTTTTCTTTTTTTTTTTTTTTTTTAATCGATCGATTTTATAAATTTAAAATGATTATTCACAATTTATATAATACGGAAATATGATGATTCATATATATATATATATATATGTATATATATATATGAATCATTTTCTTCATAATCGCTTTTTCGATCTTTGAAAGGAAAGAAAAAAGAAAAGAAAGAAAAAACGTAAGAAACTAGAAATAAAAATAATGATAAAAATAGAAATGAATAATGAGGAAGAAATAATGAGGAACGATCGCGTGATAATAGTCGGTATACGGTTCGGTTCTGATGCAGCATGTGATATGTGTTTTCCAGGGTACAGCAAAACCTGCATGCCTACTGTAAGACAGATGATAGTTGACTGTCTTGCTGCTCATCCCTTGCCAATCCGATGTGGCCCCTGCCTTACTGCTAAAAGTACTAATATTGCTACTAACAATCGCAGTAGTAATGGCGCCAATTGCGTTAGTAGCACGGCTAACAGCAACATCAGCAACAGCTACAACATCTTCAACAACATCAACAAGAACAACAACAACAATAACTACAACAACAACAAGAACGTACACCTATGAGAGCGAGAGTGAGAGAGAAAGAGAGAGAGAGAGAGAGAGAGAGAGAGAGGGAGAGAAAGAGTGGGAGAGAAAGAGAGAGAGAGAGAGAGTGCTTAGAATTCGCGAGATTATTATAATATCGTGGTATTACAGAGGATTGCAACGAGATCACAAAAAATAGGTTAGTGCGCAGGAATTTATATATGTGTTTTTTTACCCCCTTCCTTTTCTGTTTTTCTTTCTTTTCCTCATTCCTTTTTCCTTTTAATTATTATTATCTCGTAGAGTGTTCGCGAGGATATTTGATTTTTGATTAAAAGAAAAGAAAAGAGAAAAAAGAAACAGGAATTAGTATCTTCTCCCACATTAGACAATATTGCATTTTTATAATATTCTTTTAAAGACATTTCTCTTAAGTGCCGATATATAATATATATATATATATATGCATGTAAATTATATTCGATTAAGAATCGAGATAGATGATAAACAAGACGGAAAGGAACGGGAAAATTGATAATATCTCTCTTGGAAAGAAACGGAATAATTAATAATATTTATTTTAGAAATATCTACGTGTATACAGAAGAATTACATACATATATGTGTGTATATATTTTACAAAAATACATGTATAAGCGAGAATTGTTTAGTATGAAAATATCAAATACGTGTTTATTATTACTTTCAGAATGACATAGAAATTTTTTATGGAATGTTAGTTTCTTAACAAAAGTCGATTAATTCGTTCGACTTTATCGATTGATTCGTACATACATACGCTACACATGTATGTATACGAATTTTTGATTGATACATATGTATATGGTTAGAGACTGATTTATAATCGTCCATGTGCTGGAATCGACCATTTTTTTTTTTGTTTTTGTTTTTTAGTTATCTGTTGGTTTTTTGATATATATGTATACAGGATGTTCCTTTTAAACCCGAACATCTACATATTTTGATTGGATTGAGCGTAATAAATAATAAATCATATAAAACAAAATTGTACCATTCGAAGAATATGATGTAATGATATAGATATTCTCTTTCTTTTTTTTCTTTTTGTTTTAGTTTACAAGATCATTTATGCGAGAGATATCGGTATTTATTTATTTTATTATGATAATATAACAGTTAAATAATAAAAATAATACGCATTCGTGAGTTGTTGGACTTTGAGATAATTTCGAAAAAAAAAAAAAAAAAAAAAACAATTATGTTTGATAAAAACAAATGTATAAATTATAAAAGTAAAAAAGTTTAAATCCTATTGACGTAACTTATTTACCTTTTATTATTATTATTATTATTATTTATCCTTTTTAAGATAATATCTTTTAAACGGGCTATGTTCTGTAAATATATTTTTTTGACGCTCAATCAAAAAGAAATATTTGGATATCCGGATTGGAGAGGAAGCATTTAAATTTTGAAAAGTAACCACATACGTAGCATAGGATTATGTAAAAGTTATAGATCTTTTTTTTTTTTGTCTTTGATAAAATTCTCCATCTATTTTACTATAAAGCAGTGCCATTGTTTTTGTAGATTCTCTTTTTTTTCCTTTCCTTCTTTTTTTTTCTTTTTTTTTTTTTTTTTTTTTAAGGCAGCTAATATATAAACAGCACTGATGAAAGGCGCTTAATATTTATAATAATTTTTATCGTCGTGCCTATCCTTTCCTCTTTATCTCCCTTTTATTTCAACGAAATAGCCTTACGAATTAATTAATTAATTAATTAATTAATTATTTGATAAATTAATTAATTAATTAATCGATTAATTATAACTATTACCAGAGGAGAAAATAATAATTATAATAGAAAGTCGAGCACGAAATTATATGTAGATATAAGTTTATATTTAAAAAAAATACAGAAGAAAAACAAATACCAACTATCTTGGTGAAATAGCCTTACGAATTAATTAATTAATTAATCAATTAATTAATTAACTGTACCTCCAACAAGAGGAGGAGAATAATAATATATATAATGGAGAGTTGGCGATCGAATCTACGAGCACGAAACTATAAGTACACAGAAATTAATA
>NC_060955.1:21657557-21777557 GCF_910589235.1 Vespa crabro
TCGAATGCACATATCTTTTTAAATAATTCTCTGTTAAATCGTATGCATTAAAAAAGTACATTTTTATTTACCTTGGACGAGACTTCTTTCCCAAATGCCTTCGTGCCTGTCGGAGATTAATATCATGGTTGTCATTACTGTTGCTACGAAAAAAGTTAATCTAAAAAAATAAGGGAAAAAAAAAGTAGAAAACAAATATATTGAAGAAATTTTAAGCGTGATTTAAATATCTTTTAAGCCGATTAATATTATATATATATATTAAAATAATAAAAACAAATAATAATTTAACTCACGATAAGATAAAAGTAGGCGCACTGAAATTGATATAGTCGTCGTTCTTTTTACCAAAAATAGGTTTCTCAAACTGAAAGTATAAATTTCAAATGATACCAATCAAAATAAAATATCATCGTATGTGAGAATAATTCAATTTACATACACTTAACGGTATATTTGTAATTTTTGAAGGCAAGTGACATTCCGTCATAATATTTCGCATGCTCTCGAAATATGTTTCGTAAAGTTTATTTTTCAAAAAAAGGCCTATTTGTCTATCTATGAGAAAGACAAAAGAAAAAAAAAAAACAAGAAAGATAAGTCGAACCATTTTGTTTCCTTTTTTTTCTTTTTTGATCGAATAAAAAAGAATTATATATTTTAAAAAGTACTTACTGGACATGTCCAACCAAATTTTAATCTCTCCCATTTCGATGTCCCTATCTTCGACATATCTCGAATTCATCAATCTCCTTTGCAAAGCGTGCGTAAAATTTGTATCAAAATATATCATTCCAGAAAGTTTCCCTTTTCTTAAATCATCCTTCATTTCCGGTAGGTAATTATAAAATATCTACGATAAAAACAGATTATTAAATACAATCATCTTTTATATATATATATATATATATATATATATATATATATATATATATATATATATATCTATAAACGAAATTATTTATTATAATATATTAAATATAAATGATATTTATCGAATTAACTGTTGAATATATGTATTAGTTAGAATTTAATTATATTGAAGAAAAGAAACAAAATATCAAAAATACGTATATACATAAATGTGTGTGTGTATGTGTGTGTGTGTGTGTGTGTGTGTGTATATGTGTACACATTAAGAATATATAAATCCCAATACAAAAAAAAAATAAAAAAGTATCGGACAAATAGCATCAGAATATATTCCCATCCGAAGCTATTCGATTTATATTTATAATATTTTTTGTTAGGTATAATAATAATGACGTAAATTAAATGTTAACATTAAATGATATATCTTATTTTCATATGATCGTTCGAGTATGTATATACTATTTTTGTTACTCACCTTTTTTGCAGTGGTATTATTTATATCGTTTAAAAATCGGCAACTAAGATCAAGGAAGTCGCATATATCGTTTTGCGTGTAAATAATATTTCCTTGATTTTTACCGAAGTCACAGTTATTGGATTCACGATTAATCACACCAATTAACAAATCTTTAGGATCATGACCGAAAGAATAATGAAATACAAGGAGTTGGATTATGGGAAATCCTATAGAAAATAAGATTCCTCTGTAAGTAAAAAATTATATCATCAATTATTCTCGTTAATATCATTATCATTATCATTATCATTATTGTTATTATTATTACATGTATATCTCGCTGATTATTGGATCATTTTTTTCGATTAGAAAGAAATGAATGATAGAAAAAAAAAAAAAATCATCATACCCAGGATGCCGTAGAAATTGTGCAATATTTTTGATTATAAGAGCCTTCAATTTTCGAGACGTCACAGCTGTAAAAAAAAATTGTTCCTTGTTAAAAATCCTTCTCCTCGTAAGACATACATTAGGTATTTGCAAAAAGAGAACTAAAAGAAATGTATCAATGACATACGTGAAGAATAAATTTATAATATGACGAATTAATAAACATATATCAATAATTATTATTTGTAAATTAGATGTTGTTTAGATTTATCGATTCATAATGGAATAAAATTTTAATTATACAAGTCAAATCTTTTAAATGTGTATTAGAATTGTAATTATTCAATCAAAATTTCTTATGTATGTTATAAAAATAAAAAAGAAAGTTATTAAAAGAATTAACATACATATTTTATATGTATTTATCGCATATAAATATCGCATGTGCTATTGTGTCGCATAGAATGAAGAAAATTTAAAAGGTACTAAAAATAAAATATTTCGATTAACAAGAAAAAAAGAGGGACGATTCCAGAACATCAAAAAGATGAAATATTACGAAACTAGCTAACGTGAATTAAATGCGTGTATTTAAAAAAGAACGATGACAAATGCGATAATTTATATATATATATATATATATATATATATATATATATATATATAAATTAGAATATAAAACTTGTATGATTTATAAGTATGAAATTTATAAATTAGAAAAACCTAGTATTTGATAATTAATTTATCAATAAAATGATTTGTAATTTTAGACATTATAAGAAACAAAAAAAGAAGATCTGAAATAAGAATTTAATTTTTTCTAAAAAAAAAAAAAAAAAAAAAAAATTTGGTAATCTAGCATATGATTAATTTTGAACGGAGAAATGAAGGATTAAAGGATTAATAATAATCATTCGAAATAAAGAATTATAGAATTTTCTACTCAATCTTTGATTTATTCATGAACACTATTTCATTTATGTTAATGCGTTGTAAATCTAATATGTTTCTATTCGTTTTATTTTCATCATTATGATAAATGACACGTGAAAATAAAGAAAATATTTTTGGATTGAATATGTAATATAAACAAGACGCGATTTAATTATTTAAAAAAAGTACTCAAATAAATAAGCGAACGTGGAAAATATAAAAAGAAATAAAAGAAAAAAGACATGTTACCGTTATATCACATTTTAATCGCTTCCTTTCCTGTTTTCTTTTGTTGGTTACGAATATGAGACACACAAATCGCACAATGACATGTCATTTTATAAATAAATAGAAAAAGTACCTTGGAGAAATAAAAAGGACATTTGCTGCAATATATGTATATATATATATATATATACGTACATAAATTTATAGTTGATTTTATAGAGGCATTCATTGATTTTGTAGGAAGATTGATTGAACCTTCCACAAATTCCGTTTCATCTAACATCTCAGAATTATCATTCACATTGCTATTAATATTATCTTGTTGATGTCTGCTCAATTCTAGAAAGGCATCCTCCAGATTATCACATTGAAAACGATCCATCAATTGATTCGGCGTGGTTTCCGCCAATAATTTGCCGGATCTCAATAGACCGATCTAAAAAATTTATCCTTACAATTAATATTTATTTATTTATTCATTTATTCATTTATTTATTTATTTAATTTCTTATCTTTGTTTTATGCAATTTCTTGTTTTTAATTTATTTTCAAATCCTCAATAAATCATTATTATCTGACTTATTAGAATATCTCTTATTATCTCTTATCTTAATGCTTACGTTCAGTTTTTTATCTCTGATTTTATTTTTGTTTTCCTTCATTTTTCTTTTTTTTTTATTTTTTTTATTTTTTATAAGTAGAATATAAAGATATATTACACACACAGACACACAGACACACACACCTACAAACACGTGCGCAGACATATATATATATATTTTATCGTACGATATAACTCACGAACCGTAAAGAACCACATTTCTTTTATTCTCGGTCGACTTATTTTTTCTTTTCCTTTTTTTCTCTTTCTCTTTTTTCTGTTTTTTTTTTCTTCTTCCTCGATACAAAATTACACGTAGATACTACATTACTTACATATTATAGAATTTATTGCTAGAGTAATTTAATTTAAAGATCTTTAATATTTATAAGCGATTACTTTCTATAGCTGTTGTCAGATATGCCATTACCCAAAATGAAAACTATAGAGAATATAATTAATCGGTCCGCATTAAATGTTTTTTTACGCTTTTTTCGTACGATATCTAACGGAGGTGAAAATGACGAAAGTCGAAAGTCCATCAACGGAGATATATCTAACAAAGATATACTTTGGACAATCCAAAGAGAGATTGTTAATCATTGAGAATCATTTATTTTCGTTTCTGTTTTTCTTTTTTTTTTTTTTTTTTTTTTTTTTTGCTTACCTTGTTTGCTTGTCTCGCTTCGTCGATATAATGCGTTGTTATGACGATGGTAACACCGTTCTCCTGCGTGATCTTAGTTAAGAAATTCCAAATGCTAGAAGAGAAAAATAAATCAGAAATTAAAAGATCGAGAAGGAGTGGAAGTGGGCAGGGGGAAGGGGGAAGAGGGCGAGTGGAGGGGAGGGGAGAGAAGAGAGAAGAAGGATAAAGAAAAAGGAAAAAAAAAAAGAAGGAATAAAATTAAATTAAATTGAGTCCTATCATTGAACTGATGAAAAAGTCTAAAAATTATTATTCTTACTTATCTCTTAAAATCGGATCAAGACCAACGGTAGGTTCGTCAAGGATCAATAACTCAGGTCTGTGAAGAAGTGCAGCGGCAAAGGATATTCTCCTTTGTTGGCCACCGCTCACATTCTTTACCAATTGATGTTTCGACGGTAATTGCAGGAGTTCGGCTAGATCTACGTATCGTTCCTCTGAAATAGATCGAATGAATTTCGAATTGCAAGGAATGCTTGAGAAAGAAAATGAAAGGAAAAATGAAAAAAAAAGAAAAAAAAAAGAAAAGAAAAGAGAACATCGAAGAAAAAGCAGAAGGAATAATCCGTTTTTTTTTTCTTCTACCAATTTGCATTTTTCATTAATCAAGGATCCGTTGTCTCGCATTTTTTCTATATTTTTCTTTTGTTTTCTTTTGTTTTGTTTTGTTTTGTCTTATTTTATCTCATTTTGACAATTAAATTTCTAAAAATGAATCTCACCTATTTCATCGTCTCTCAGTCCATTGATTCTTCCGAAATAATAAAACGCATCTATTGTAGAGAACTCGTTTACAAGGGAGATGTTTTGCGGCATAAAACCGACTCTTGATCCCGGAATACCAGAATTTTCACTACCGGGTTTACCTCCGAGTACCCAAATATCACCGCTGTTTATCTTACATATACCGACGATGCACGATAAAAGAGTTGTCTTACCGCATCCACTGGCACCCAATAATCCATATCTATTGGCATTATTATTTTTTGTTTTCATGTAAAATGGAAAGAAATAATAAATAAAAAAAAAAAAAAGACCAATGAAAGAAATATACATGTCAGAAATATTGGAGGGGGGGGGGAAATTGCAATTTTAATATTATCTTCAAAATGTTTTCAATTCGTTGCACCTTGGAATTTATGCGTTTTTCTTTTTTTCTTTTTGAAGGAGAAGAAAAAAAAATATATATATATGTATATATATATATTAAAATTTAATAAAAAAAAAATATATATATATATATATTAAAATTTAATAAAAAAAAAAAAATATTCATATATATTTTTATATACATATAGGACTTGTGAAATAGAAATTTTAATAGAAATTTCTATTAAAATGAATACTTACATGGAACCTTTCGAGACTGATAGGTTCAATCCGTCAAGAATCTTGAACTCTTTTCCATAAATTTTCGTCACGTTCTTCACAATGATAGCCTGATTCTCGAACATTTTCTTACTCCCGAAATAAATTTCTCACTTTTGACGATCTATTAATATAATAATAAAAATGAATTTAAAAATATTAAAACGAAATGATCGACTTCTATCGAATCGATTTGAATCGATATTTACAGAGAAGAAAAATTAAAATATCCTTAGATATTACTGCTAGTTCGTACATATCTGTGGATTTCATCGCTTAAAATGACCGACACTTGGTTAACCACGACTATATAGTATATTGACGTTCTAACATCATTATTTACATAAGAAAGTGTGTGTGTGTGTGTGTGTTAGTGTGTGTATGTATGTGAGAGAGAGAAAGAGGGAGAGAAAAAGCATGTTGTTGCATTTCTATGTGTTTATAGTTGTATATTATTCATCAAACGTCAACGTTTTAATATTTTTCTTTTTTTTTTTTTCTTGTACATTTTCATATGATTCAATCAAATTTGTCTCTTTAAATTAATATAATCATTAACGTGGAAATGATTAATAACGATCGTTTATTTCGTATTTGTTTTCTCCTTTTTTCTTTAGAAAAAAAAAAAAGAAAAAAGAAAAAAAGAATCTAACAGAATTGTTATTTAAATTAGACTCATTGACGTTTAAAAATCCAATCTTTGAGATTCATTAAAATCACTTTGATAATTAATAATCATTTGTCTTCTGTGTCAAGGAGGTATTTCGATATAAGCAATATTATTGTCATTGAAGTTACTCAATTATTCATTTTATCGAACGACTCTTCCGTACGTGCTTGCGTGTACGATGTGTGTATGTGTGTGTATGTGGATAGTTGAAATATATACACACATTAAATTTCATTTCTTTCCAAATGGAATAAAAAAAAGTTTAGAAAAATTGTCACGTTACGAATGAATAATTCGATCATTTTAATTAAGCTCTTTAAAGCATTCCTTTAAATTTATAATGTTACGATAGGATCGGGTTAATTGATAAGAAATTATTAAATAAACGATAAGGGAATCGATGATTAAAGTCACGTACGTATTAAATACGATTTTTCTTTGATCATTAATGCGGTAAATTATTATTATTAATCTTTTATGAATTTTTTTCTCCTTTCTTTTTTATTTATTTATTTTCTTACTTCTTTTTTTTTTTTTTTTTTTTTTTTTTCTTAACTAATCAAAACTGAATAGATATTTAATAATTTTCTAAATTTTTCTATGTCCACGAGATAAGAGGATCTCTTAGTTATTTGTTTTAACTCGCTTTACTAAACCTAAGATTAAGTTTATTGCTACGGTACAGTTATCTCATGTTATTGTAATAATTTTCCTTTAAAAAATCAACTTTTTTTTTTTTTTTAAAAGAAACACTCGATTGGTTAAGAAAAATTTAAGGCGTATAATAATTATTATAAGTTATAAATGAAAAATTATGTATTTTATAAAGCAATTAAATAATATTAATATCACGAATTGACATTATAATCATATAAAACTCGTAAGTATGATTCAATCGTGATATAGACATTCAATATAACATTAATTCGCTTTAAATTTTCTTGATAAGAATTAATTCCATATTTCATTTGATTTGCTTCATAACGAAAAATTTTATTTCTTTTTTTCGTTTTTTATAATTTGTTAATCCTTAATAATAACATGACATAATAATGTGAATAATAATTTATATTTGTTCAAATATAAATATACTTTCTGTATCGATTCCTTTATATTTACGAACGAAATTTCAATTGGTTTTTTTTTTTCTTTTTTTTTTTTTTTTTTATAACACTATTTAAAAATGCTACAAATAATAATTATGGTACAAATAATTAATTAATTAATTAATGTTTTAATTATAAACTCGATATAATCTGAAAAATTTCCTTTTGGATTTGGTCGAAGATATTAACTTTCTCACGTTAGAAGTAATAATTATATATAATAATGCGTTTGAATGAAAGATGAATTTTGTTTTTGACTTTTTCTTTTTTTCTTTTTCTTAAATATTAATAAATATAATAATGAAAAAAATATAAATCAAATTTATGATCGAACATCTTTGATTAATATTTTCTCAATGAGATTCGAACAAAATAACATTTGTAGTTTAAGATTATGAAAACATTTGAAAAAATTATATCGCGATTTCTAATTAATTCATAGCGCATAAACATTAAATATGACTTTTAATAAGCATGAATAAACAAATTAAATGTTAAAGGAAAAAACAAATACTGTGTATATATAATAAAACGTAATGTATACATATATTCATAAGTAAATAAGCGCAGATATAAATGCTTCAATTAATTGCATCATTTACGAAGATATATGTGTATTATAAAAAAAAAAAAAAAAAAAAAAAAAAAAGGAAGAAACAGCAGAATTTAAATATTATGTATTTTAAGTTGTTTTTACTAAATGTCCTTGGATACAAAATCAATTCATAAAAGAATTGAATACATATTAATGAAAACATCGATCATTGTCACTTTTTTATCTCATTTATGTTATAGAAGTAAAAATTATGATGCGTTTATTTTTCGACTTTAAAACTTTAATACTTTTTTGAATTATCCATAATAATTATCACGTATATTTTGAGTTATTTGATAATAATTATTATGAAGATAATAATTACGAAAAATGATTCGTAAAATGAAGTATGGTATTTCTTGTTTTTCTTCCTCTCCTTTTCTTTTCTTCCTCTTCCTTTTTCTCTTTCCATTATTTATCACTCAATTTCTTTTTTCATATAAATCCTTTTATATTCTCCAATTGTTTTTAAGAAAAAATTTTGATCTTTTCGAATTTCGTTTTTTCTCTTTTTTTTTTTTCTGAGCCTCTAGATAATTATGTCCATAGTAAGGATTAAAAAGTAAGATAAAAAAAAAAAAAAAAAAAAAAAAGAAAAAAAAGAAAGAAATAAGAAATTTTACCAATATGAAACTGTAATTATACGAATAATTATAAAATAAAAGAAATTTTTATTTCGCTACTTTCATCATGATTTTTATTTAACATATGCTTGAAAAATAAAAATGTTAACGATTTCAACAATAATGTTAGTTAAATTTATGCTGACAAAATTTTCTTCTTTAAACATATTTTACTTACGTCAACGAATCAACCAGTTGCTGATAAACTGACTCATTCCATTGAAAAATAAAACATGAAAAATACAGAAATATAAAACTATCATATAATATTGCAATAAGCGATGATTTATTTTACGAAAAATTAATACGAGTAAATGAGTAAATTTATTTTTGTTAATTTCTTTTCTTTTTTTTTTTTTTTTTTCCTTTTCGCCTACATGCGCTTGCCTATAACGTCATTCCAATGATTCGAGAAAATTGAAATTGGAATGAAAATAAAGAAAGGAAATAAAAACTGTCGAGAAAATATATTTTATATTTGAAATTTATCTTTAGTTACACTTACATAGTAAGCGATTACTAACATACGATGAGGTATTTTATCATGATTCTCGAGAACCTAGATTTCACGTAAAGAGAAGGTTAGTATCTACTAGACAAGTTTGTATTTACGATGGTTATAATAAATTTTCTTGGTCAGAAATCGTAAAATGAAATTTATGAGAAATGTGGAATATTCTTATCGATGAAATCAATTCTATGATTAACTATAATTTAAAATAGAAAATTTTTGCGAATAAAAGAAGACATTACGTATTGTCAAATTTCAATTATTATTAAACATCACGTTAATTAGATCACAAGAACTTTCTCTAAATGAAACTAGCATAATCTATTTTTTCACTTACTTTTTAATTGTTCACATACCTTTTAAAAAAATAGATCAAATACTTCTGATGATATTCTTCTTGATTATGAAGAGAACTTTTTAAATTATAATTTTCTATGTTTATTGTCACGGTTGACGCACTTTATTTTTCTTTATAATTTTGACGAAATTATATAAAAATCGTTTTCCGTTCGAGTTTTATAAAAAATTTTGACGTTCGAGAGATTCACTGTTTTCTTCTTCTAAATTTTTCTAACTGTAAGAAACCTTTTTTTAACAGTAACACTCACTTCATTAAATAAATATTTTTTAAAAAGAAATTTTCTTATGAATTTAAAAAGACTGAAGGATTAAAATTAATTCAAGAAGTAACGAGATAGATGCACACGGTATGACAATATTGAAAGGACTGTTAGATTTATCCAAATGTTTAACCGAAACAATTCCTTTTAATGTTCACGTACAAACTTTAACTGACTGGTTTATCTTATTCTATGCATTGGTATCGTTCGACCAGTTCTGAGAGTGGACTGGACTGCTTGAAAATGGGGGGGGGGAATTTTTTTCAGTGGTATTTATTTCTAACGGTAATTCATTACGCCGGATTACTATCAACCGAACATCTATGAGTGTATGTCTGGTTGCATATTGTCTCATTTCAAAGAAACCCAAACTGCATTATCGGCAGTTAAAAATAAGAAATGAAAAATTCACTTTTCTATCTTACCGATCGTACAATATCACACATAGGTAACGTAGATAAAGTAGTTTTCGTTATTACATTCTATCGATAAAATAGTTTCCTTACGTTGGTATAGAAGATATCTACAATAACAAATTTTTCTATTTGCATAAAAGTCGATTATCGTCTTGTTTCATTAAAAAAAAAAAAAAAAAAAAAAACAAAAAAAAAAACAAAACAAAAAAAAAACAAAAAAAAGATTAGTCCAAGGTTTTTTTATTATAGTAATTCATTTTATGATCATAGTACGTATAGATTATAATACGTTTCCTAACATTTATAATTATATTATCAATCATCTTCGATAAATGGAATGATATAATATCTCTTTTTTTTCTTTTCTATTATGATTCGGTAAGAAGAACTTGTTTACTACAGTATTCTCATTGAAAAAGTGGAAGGAAAAAATATGGATAAAGTAATAAAGTAAGGACGTTTCTTGCAATCAATCATGGATTTTCAACAGTCAATTCGTTCTTGCCGAAGCATACTTGAATTTCCGTGTCATTTATAATATTATAAATTTATATAGATTTTTTTGTTTTTTTTTTTGGCTCGTTGATAAAACTTGACCAGTTTAAATCCACTTATCTCACTAGTGTAACGAAATATTTTATAATGTAACGACCATTTGCATGAATTTCATTTTCTTTCTTTCTCTCTCTCTCTCTCTCTCTCTCTCTCTCTCTCTCTCTCTCTCTCTCTCTTTCTTACTCTTTTTCTCTTCTTTTTGGTTGCTCATGAAGCGAAAGTATTATGAAGATATTAGGAGAAAGCTTTTCACGCGTGAAGAATACAACATATATGCATTGGTTTGTATTACGGCACAGATTTCTAACTCTCTTTCATCATATATAATCCATGACGTTCTAACGACCATAAGCCCAAAAAAAATGATATAATCTTTTTTCAGCAATAATGATCCGAATGTTAAAGTTTAAAAATAGAGATACCAATAGTAATAATAATTGGTTGTAAGTCAACGTCATAAAATCTCATCTGCATCGTTAATTATTTTTATCCTCAGATGGATAATTAAAAAACAAAAAAACAAAAAAAGAAAAAAAAACAAGAAAGAAAAATGAAGAAGAAAACAAACATTAACACGTTTAACAGGTATCAACATGCAAATGATTCACAAGACTGACCTCTAATCTCGAATACAGGATAGAAATGCGAATCTAACGTTGATATTGTCATTTAATCATTATATTCGATTTTATTATTTTCAGATACGATAGACTTTCATTTCAAACGCATTACAATTAAATTATTAATATATTTAGAATTGATGCTTTTTAGAATTGAATATTCTCTTTTTCTCTCTTTCTCTTTACCCCCTGCCCCACTCTCTCTCTCTCTCTTCATCTTTCTCTTTTTCGTTCTCTTTGTGCATCGTGGAATTAGGTCCAAGAAAATGTAAAACGAAAACCAGTTTGATCTCAAACCGGTTGACCTTGTCACTGATTGAAAATATGTCAGTATCATCGTTTAACGAAATTTACACTTAAACAACATTATTGGTATTGTGTTTATATGGGCATTACTTGTAAACTGGTATTTAACATATGATGTAGATTCTATATGATCTCTTGAGAAAGAGAAAGACAGAAATTACAAACTTGAATCGTTAATCCTTAACTACGTACAGTTGAGAAGTTACAACATAATAATAAATTCAAACGTAATTTGATGCATAATATTAAATATATACAGTAAGTTTGTTTTTGTTCGAAGAAAATATATACATTATGATAATAATCATGTAATTATTTCATTTTTTTTTGTTTTATATGTGCAAATTTTTCTATTTTTTTTTTTTTTTTTTTTTTTTTAAAGAAAAATATCATGCATCGAAGAATTAAGCATTCATGCAATAACGAATTCACGTATTTATTGTAATCGGTAATTTATACCCGTATCGTTTGTATTTATTTTTTAATTAATAATAAATATTTTGTAAAATAAATGATGAGTATATATATATATATATATATATATATATATATATATATATATATATATATATAATTCTATATTAAGGTTGCGTCAGAGTTGCATAAAATTTACGTTTGAAGTCACTTATATTACGTAACAATATTTTATTATAAAATATAATAAAATATAATAGATTTTTGAAAATATTGATTAAATGTTTAAAAATTGAAATTGACCGAATAAATAGCAGGCTATTTTTTAAATTTCATTTTGTTTTTTAATCACATCAAAATATAATCATCAATTTTTTTCTACGAATGAAATATTTTTCTTTCCGTTTCTCAATCTAAATATGATCGATGGATCGATCAATAATACTTGCCTTTCGAATACGCACATGTACTTTCTGAATAACGACGATATTATTGTTATTAAAAAATTGCTTGAAAATAATTTTGATTTTCAATAGCTCGAGAATGCCCATTATCAAGTAAATCATTTCTACGTACATATATAGATGTTATGTTAGATATATTCACACACACACGCAAACATATATATATATACATTTACATTTGCACCTTCGCCTTTTCTCTCAAACATTTTTTTTTTTCATTCCATTTGTGGGTGAGTGAATCACGTGAAATATAATAATAATCTTTCGAATATGCTTTATAGATACAATATATTACTCATACTATCTCTTTTCTTATTTCTCAATTCTATTTTCTATAAAAAAAATTCTTCTTATATTTTACATATATATTATATATGTGCTTTACGTTATATTATATTTAAGATATCGTGAACAAAGCTGATGATGACAATAAATAATAGAATTCTGCTATCATTCAAGGTCATCTTCAAATCAAAGAAATTTTCCATTTGTAATTTCTATCTCTCTCTGTTTCTCTCTCTCTCTCTCTCTCTCTCTCTCTCTCTCTCTCTCTTTCTTTGTTGTTCTTGTAAATTATTCATGCGTAATACATAATATACGACTTAAGTGAGCGTCTCGTTTTCTTATGCTCGGTGCATAGGTCAACTAAGAAGAGAATTAGATGTTATCAACATATATGTAATGAAGGATGACAAAATAATTATCTTGTCATATACAGTATTTATTCTTTTTTTACAATAATACTTTGCATAATAATTATCTTCGAATAGAAAAATAAAAAGAGAGAAAAAGAGAGAAAGAGAGAGAGAGACACTTGTTTCTTTTTATTTTCCTCTCTTTTCAATAATATTTAATTTCTTTTTTTTTTTCGACGATATTCGTTCATATTCACTTTTTGATAGCTGTTTTAAGTCTAGAATTATTATATTGCGATAGAAAAAGAATTAATGTATCGTATAATAATCGGAAACAAAATGTATTTATATATGTAAATATTTTCATATTATTAAGATGTCATGACATTAAAAATGTACGATTTTTATGTATGGATAGCAATTTATTGGTTAATATATTCGAAACGCATATAATAAAAATATACAAATGAAATCGTATTTTTATATGAAAAGAGTGTTACTAATGGTAAAAAAAAAGAAAAAGAAAAAGAAAAAAAAAAAAAAGAAAATTGGTTTTATTGAAGAGAGGAATTTTAAGCAAAAGAATTTGACTTTTTCATTTAAATAATTATACGCCAATGATTCCCTATTTCAAGAATACTATTGCAATTATATAAATGTATAATAGTAAATATATAAAGTACACAATGAATGAATTAATATAATAATAAATTTAAATGATATAAAAATAATATATAAAATATAATATATTATAATAGATAATAATAATAATATATAATATTTTTAATGTAATATAATAATAAGAAGAAAATGTAATATATAATGTGTATCAATAATGTGTAAGTATAAGTAATATAAAAGGAAACTTTGTGTATATATATATATATATATTTATAGATTGTATTTTATTTTTTTTAGAAATGAGAGAGAGAGAGAGAGAGAGAGAGAGAGAGAGAGAGAGAGAGAATTAGGTAAGATCTAACGTAAGTTGAATATTTTCTCCATGTTATTATATAAAATATTTCATCACACAAATTATACATTCATACTTTTACTAATTCTTTATTATAAACTTTATTTAAAAATATTTGATTGCTTTAATTGCACCTTTTACACTATATTATAAAAAGATCTATTTTTATAAATTTTTATAAATCGATTGTTTTTTTTTTTTATAAATTGATTCGTTCATGATAAAATCTAAAAAATATGAAATATATAATGACAGATATTATCAATATCAAACTTGTCTCTTTTAATATTAATTCGAATAAATATTCATCATTAAATGGTAGATATAACACAAAATATCTTAAAGAATCAAAATATCATAAAACTTTTCCTTAAATTTCTAACGAATAATACATTATAAATAAATAAAAATCTTAAATCTAAATTTAATTCGTTTGTAATTTGATCCTAATGTTAACAAATTAGATGAATAAATAAAAATGGAAATTTAAATTATCGCTAATTTGCGATAAAAACATATTATGTCATATGTATAGATATTATATAATATATATATATATATGTATATATATATATTATTATATTATGAAGGTGATATTACATCATATAAATATTACTATTATAAGCATTATTATATTACATATGTATACATATATATATATATATATATATATATATATATATATATATATACGGAATACATATAATATATACTATAGATTTTATTTTATTATTATTATATTATATCGAAATATTTATGTATAATCGATCAAATTCTAAACACGTAAGAGAATCTTCTAATCAATCAGAGTTACTTGTGTTATGTAATCATAAGTAAGAATTAATCGACCAAAATTACGAGATTACGATGATTTCGATGAGAAAATTATAAATATCGCTTTCGTTTAGAAATTTTGCTTTTGCATGAAACTCAACGAAAAAGATTTTGCAATGTTTCATTTTTTCGATCGTTTCGTTCGAGCTTCGAGCATTGGAGAAATCATTCTTTATGTTTTGAATCTGGTAAATGAATTTTACAATGAAGAATTTTATTTAAAGAACCTTGACACCGAACTGATAATTTTTTTCTCAAAACTTTTTGCAAACTTGGAAGAATAAAATAACCTTCCAACAGAACGACGAAGGTCTCGTTCTTACGGTGTCCTTCAAAACTCGTCCTTACTCTATTCTGCATTTTTATGTCTATGCAAATTCTGAACGACGACTTTTCTACTTTTTCCTACCGAAGAGAGACAAAAACGTTCGGTGAATTTCAAACGACGAATTGAGTTTAACTGAATAAATAAAAAAAAAAAGGAGAGAGAGAGAGATTTATATTCCGATTGTAAATTTGATTCGATGAAATTTTGAGAAGGAAAATATATATATATATATATATATATATATATATAATAAAAGGATAATACTAAGGAATAAAGGATAATTCTAAAATATAAAATAAATGAAAAAAGTGTAAAGAAAACGAACGAGGACGAATGCGAAAAAGTAAAAACATTTGCTAGGAACTAATCAATACCGGTTGTCTATGCTGCACTGTATTAATAACCGAAGGATAAAATACATCCTTGACTGAAGTCTAAAGTAACATCCGTCTTTTCAGTTCGCGACTCGATGCATTTGTTGAATTATCACTTATGAATTTAATCTCCGCGTAAGCCATGTGATGTCTGAGACTATCGCATGGAATATTTTATTACAAGCTTTTTTGTATTTTCTATGTTAATATCAATATTTACGTATTAATTGCTTTTAATTTATCGACACCTCGTTTCAACACTTCGTATTTATTTCTTTTTTTTATTTTTCTTTTCTTTTTTTCCCATTTTTTTCCCCTTTTTTTCCCTCTTTTCGATAATGATCGAAAAACAGTACTTGTCTCGAGTAAAACGAACAGTTAATTAATCATACGATTATTATTATTAATATTATTATTATTATTTATATTGTCATTATTAAAAAGGAATAAAATTTTGTAGGAAAGAAAGGAAGACGAATGTACATTTAGATATATCATTTTGAAATTATTAATTATTTATTTTTTTTTTTTTTTTTTTTAGAAGGAATATTAATAATATTAAAATAAAACATTGACGAATTAATTTGTCAACATAGTATCGAATCGAAGTGAAAAATATTTCATTGAATAATGTCATCATACGAAGTTTTTTCAATGCACATCTTTTTATATTTATTTTTATATTTTCTTTATATGACATTATATGAGATTATTTTTATATGACAAGCAAATCTTAATAACAATTGCATTTAGAGGAATAAGTTTTTGTATACTGCGTACTCTATCAAGATATCGATTAACTATACAACATGTTATCTGTTACTTTCGTTGCTCTACTATAAGATAAATATAGAAACATATATATGTATATATCTATTTTAAACATTAATTTTTAATTGTAACAGTGGTGTAAACTGAAAACATTCGCTTAACGCGAATATATGAGTCCACAATTGAAGCTGTTAATTTCTAATACATATACTTCGTATTCCATAGTACTCAAAATATTAAATTTGATCTTATAAATTTACTTTATTCCTATTCTTTCTTTAAAGAAATTATTTTTCATTTATTCAAAAAAAAAAAAAAAAAAAAAAAAAAAGAAAGAAAGAAAAAAGAATAACTTTTATTTTCTCTACAAAATTTCTTAATATATAAAACTGAAGTTATTTATTATTATTATTTTTTTTTTCTTTTTCATGTAAAAAGATAAAACATAATAAATATTCTCAATTGGACAGATTTAATTAGTTTAATAGATAAGGTTTAACAAAACAACCAGGGAATCCCATTCTTGGATTTTCATTCTCCCACCCAAATGGTTATATCAATACATCAGTTAACTTCAGTCTCGACGTCTTTTACCAGACGTCTTTGGTGTCTTGCACAACTCTTTGATTCTCCAGTCGTGCAAGCGATCGAGCCAGTTCTCGCTGGTATTGCGAACGGACCGTATCGTTCTTTCTCTCTCCATTCTCTTTCTCTCTCTCTCTCTCTCTCTCTCTCTCTCTCTTTATCTCTCTCTCTTTTCCTTTCCTTGTTCCTCATTCTTCTCACTCTCACTTGCTCTTTCACGTTCACTAACTTTCGTCGTTGTTATACCGGTCATCGTTTTTGTGAGTAAGAAGAAGAGGAATTTAAGAATTAAACCATCGAAATGTATTTGGAATTCAAGTTCGACCAATTGATTCGATTATAGAAAAATAAGAAGAATTTGAGGATCCAGTTTAAAGAAAAAAAAAAGAAAAGAATAGAAAGAAAGAAAGAAAAAAAGAGAAAGACGAGCATTTATTTCTAATATATAATATATACATATATATATGTATATATATATGTATTTATATATATATTATATTTTTCTCGATTAGAAGAATAACCACGGCAAGAGAATATCCAGTTGAATTTAGAATTTGTGAATGTGCGGTGAGAATCCTTTGTCTTACCTGTTCCTTCCAATCTTATTGTTATCATCATCATCATCGTCATCATTATTAATATAATTATTATTGTTATCGTATCGTATTAGTGTTATCATTCTTTTCTATTACTTGACTTTGCTTGAAGTGTTCGTAATTGGTGATTTTTCTACGTTATCATCCTTTCTTAATTTTCCATATTATTTTCTAATATAAATCAAGATGGAATTCTTATATGATGGAACATTTAATGTAGTGCTACGATAAGGAATCGATCAGATCAAAGGAACAAAAGGATCATCATAACTCTTTGTGTCTTCAGTCTGAAAGTTTCTAAGAAATTTTAGCGATCAAGTACACAGGTCAGTGACATCTTTTTTTTTTTTTTTTTTTCTTTCTTTTTCTTTAGATCGGTGAACATTTTCCTTTTCTTTTTTTAGTTTTTTAATTTTTAATTTCGTTTGCTTTTTTTTGCTTTTTCATAAATGTCGTGGAAAAAAAAAAGAGGTATCGAGTTAGAATCCTTGTTCTTTATCTTTCTCTTTCAATCTGTTTTCAAATGTCAATGCAAATGCATAAGATATAAATAAATGTTTACGTACAAAATATCGGCATTTTATTAAGCGTCATTTTCATTTCCATGAAATTGACTCAACATGAAATTCATCTATATCGTTCAAAAGAAAATAAGTGATTTTTTTGAAATGATGTTAACGGAATAATACATAGAATATCGACGAAATCGTTTCTATATCGTTCGTATATTATTATTGTCATAGCCATTACCGGTTTCTCTGTATCTTTGGAAAATTTTGCTTTATCCTTCTTTTTTTTTTATTCGCGCTTGTTATAGTCATCATTAGTAGTTTTCTTCATCCTTATCTGTATCGTTGAATGTAATGTGTTTTTTCTTTTTTTTTTTTTTACTTGTACGCATACGTATATGTACACGTACATCGAAAGAATAAGAAAAAAAAAAAAGAAAATGATGGATGGCGATCTATGATTTTCTTTCTCTTTCTCTCTCTCTCTATCTCTCTCTCTCTCTCTCTCTCTCTCTCTCTCTCCCTCTTTCACATTCTAAGAAACGAGCAAATTGTTTCACCTGTTGAAAATAATAAAAAAGAAAAAAAAATTTCTCTCGTAATTATTCTCATTGTCATTATCATAATCATCACGTGAATACAGGTTGAAAGATCGAGGAATAAAATTGTAGAATAATATGGCTACTTTTGAGCGCCGTAACGATCGTCATAATGAATATTTTTTTTTTGTTTTTCTTTTTTTTTTTTTTTGTTTTTTCTCTTGGCTAAGTCTTACCCAGACACTGTCCGAGATATTCCTATTGATACGTCAGATATACGTTAGTGTATGTACAGTATATATAGTTTAACGTGTGTATTATGTATCATAGATACGCGATCGCTTTCCATTTCATTCCAGTTGCATTCACGAGTTAACTCGTATTGAACCTGCGCACGATAATCTCGTTCACGAGTTATACGAAGGGTCATCGAACTATCTCCGTTTATTTCTTTTTTTTTCTTCTTCTTCTTTTTTCTTCGTTCTTTTGAAAAGTTCTCGAAAGAGCTCATGTGAAAGATCTTTTTTTGAAAGATCTTAATTTCTTTAACGACTATTTTTATTCTTTGCAAAAAGCGTAGGTCAAAAAGTTGATGAATAAAAACATTTCGTCATTCGAATTATTTCTTTTCATTTTATCTTTTCTTCGTTTTATTTTTTCTCAACATTTTCAACATTTCATCGAAGAAAGATTTTTGTAAAATATTTGTAAAGTATCCCTGCATAAAAAAAAAAAAAAAACATGTATAAATCATTAACCGTGTCATTTATGGAAGAGAAAAAAAATCTAAGTTCTTTTTCAATGCATAAATATTTATTATTTAAGAAAAAGGATAGAATAAATATCGGGATAGAATAAATATAAATAAAATGCAAAACATATTCGGCCATTGTGAAATGTTTTTTCTTTTTAAAATGTTGATTGAGTATGTAGATGAATGAAAAAATAAAATCCGTATAAAAGTTACGTATATATTCTATTCGGTATCCACTCAGATCAGAATATCGTGATACACTCATAAGATGATTTCACTGTTTGTACGTGTATAGATGTAAGATCTTGAGAACGTGAATATTGACATATAAAATATAACCGAAGAAAGAGAAAACGATATTTCCGGCCTTTTGAGAGAATTTTACGTCGTAAATAGTGACTCTTGATACTGAGCCCGTAGAATTTAACAAAGAATTATTATAAAGAATATAACGAAATTTTTATTGTACTCATCGATATGTTTTTCTCGTTTTCGAATTTTAACGCGCTAAAAAAAAAAAAAAAAAAAAAAAAAACAAAAACAAAAACAAAAAAAAAGGAAAAAGAAATAAGAAAAAACAAAAATCGTTAAGAAAAATATAAATACTACCTCGCTATATTTCACAGGGAACTTTATTTAATAAAATTATTATTATTATGCATCTATTAATTGAAAAAATAAAAAAGAAAAAAAAAAGAAAAGAGAAAAGAAAAGAAAAATTGAAGAATAAAAATAAAAGAGAGACAGAGAGAGAGAGAGAGAGAGAGAGAGAGAGAGAGAGAGAAAAAAAGAAAAACAATTCTGATTATTCAGTCGTCTATGAAATTAATAACGTCTTCTCGAAACTTGTATCTTATTTTTCTTTTTGTTTTTTTTTTCTTTGTTCTTTTTTTTCTTTTTTTTTCTTTTTTTTTTTTTCTTTCTTTTTTTTTGATCCATTACGAACTACACAACTGGAAGAAAATCAAGAGATCGTTTCGAAATCGAACAGATCGAAAACTCTTAAGGAGAAAGGTTTACTGCTCGAGAGAGATTACTAATAAGAGTGAGAGTTCGACTTACAAAGTGTGAGTTACATCACTGACGAATTACGCGATATACGTTTGATGGCTATTAAACATAGAACGGAAGAAGACATATCGTCGAGAATGAGAATTTTTCATTTCCATCACGTATGTACCGTGTTAATCTGACGTGTCTCCCTATTATGGATGCTGCAACGCAAATCTATGTGGCACCAAACGCATGTTTTCATAGTTCCAACGGAAAAACTTTTACTTGATAATTGTTGTTACAACTCGTTGTCTATCTCTTTCTAAACCCGGAAGAATTTATCTCAAAAGTTTTATCATTGATCGAACGAACAATTTACTTTCGCGATCAATTAAATCCCTAAGGAAAATATTAATAAAGCAAAAGAGAAAAAAAAAGAAAGGAAAGCAATGATAAAAGAAAAATTGTCTCAAGATTATGAAATACAAATTCATTTGATATTATTAATCGTCATTTTAACGTGAAAAAAGAAAATGGATTTTGTAAAAAAAAAAAAAAAAAAAAAAAAAAGTTTAACGATACTTTCATTAGAGAATGAAAGAAACGAAAAATTAATGATAATAGAAATGCTTAAATCGATCAAAAGAAAAGATCTATAAAATGTGAGATACAATATTTGTTTTGCATACTTTTATTTTATAACATGAATCATTACTTTCATTTTTAATCGTCGGTTTTACCCGCCTCTACCGTATCGTCTTACTCTCTTTTTCTTTCTCCTTCACATCTATGCATTAATATAATGTAACGTTCAGTATAACTTAACACATGACTTCATAACATCTTACGACACAAAATATAACATATTATACAGTTTTGATGATCGACCGATATTTCGCGTGTTACTTTACTCTTGCGTGATATCTCAGTTTGTATATAATTCCGATATAAAAAGAAAAATAAATAACAAATTGCCAAGGCAGAAAGAAAGTAAAAAGGAAAAAAAAAAAAAAAGAGACGAAGTAAAACAACTCTTGATCGAAAATTTATGTCGACCTTTTTTATTTTAAATAAATATTTTCTTTCCGATGAACTTCCGTTGATTTCAATGACGTCAATGATTTTATATTGAAATACATGAATTATTCATATGCAAGTTTATCTTTATATTTAAATAAAAAAGGAACGAAAATAATTAAAATATTTTAGATCAAAATATTCTCCTTGAAAATAAAAAAAAAAATATATATATATATATATACACATTCTCTACCTTATTTGCTCTCTTCTTATTTTTCATTTGTTTTCTTTTTTTTTTTCTTTTTTTGTATTTACTCTTTGGATATAAAGAAGATGGATGTGCCAAATGCAACACCTATAATACCAACAGCCTCGTTGGAGTTGAAAACAAGGAGAACTCAGTTCCAAACGCAAACTTCGACCTTGGATACGAGAAGAAGGCAAGCGGTTTGTGTTAGAAGGGCATGTAAAAAGTATGGACCGAAAAAAAATTCAAACATTGTTCTTGACGGACTCAACATGACAGTGCCTAAAGGCGCAATGTAAGTGAAATATTAATATTCTGAAAGTTTAAAGGGGGGTAAAAAAAAAACGAAAAAAAAACAAAATAATAAAAAGGAAGAAGAAAGAAACGAATAAAACAGAGAGGATTAGTTAAAGTAATAATTACATAAAGCTGGACTTTGAAACTTTTGAAATCGTTAAATATAGTATATTATATCTTCCTCTCTCTCTCTCTCTCTCTCTCTCTCTCTCTCTCTCTCTCTCTCTCTCTCTTTGTACTGATTACGTAAAACTTATAATATTAATAATATTATCTCCAAAAATTTTTTAAAATTGTACTGTTCGTTTGATTTTTTAATGAATCGTAAATACTCCCAAGCAAATAGAATATATAAAAGAAAATATATGAAATAATTTAATTATTAAATTACTTATCATCGATAATAATTCTATGTATTATTATTATCATTGTTATTATCAATATATCTTTTTTATTTATTAATTTACTATAATCGGCCAACTTGGGATTCACGTAATGACAATAAAAATATAAAACAAGATAGTATGTATGAAATCATTTAGGATTTGACATATATTCTTTCCTTTTTCTTTCATATGAAATAGAATGAATTATTAAATGGAATTATTCAATGAGAAATTTTTTTATGATAATTCATGCTTTTTTTTCTCTCTTTTTCGTTTTCTTTTATGGAAGAACTAGGAATAAAAATAGCGAATATATTCGCTAATTTTATAATAAATAAGAATTAATAAATAAGAATTAAATAACATGAAATATATATATATATATATATATATATATATATATATATATCCGACGTATCTTTCATAAATAATATCGTTTTAGCTATGGTCTCCTTGGTGCCAGTGGTTGTGGAAAAACCACATTATTATCTTGCATTGTGGGTCGAAGACGTCTTAATTCTGGAGAAATTTGGGTATTAGGTGGTAGGCCAGGATCAAAGGAATCAGGTGTACCTGGTTCACGATTAGGATACATGCCACAAGAAATTGCACTTTACAATGAATTTTCGATAAAAGAAACATTTTTATATTTTGGCTGGATCGCAGGTATATCGACCGAACAGATTGACGAGAAATTGGAATTCCTCTTAAAGGTAACATACTTTTAATATTTTTAATAAACAATATTCTAATTTCTAGATTTTTAAGATATAAAAAAAAAAAAAATTGAAATATCTTTTGAGATCGCTTTAATATGTATTATTTTAGTTCTTGGAATTACCATCGGAGAATCGTTTTATAAAGAATCTTTCTGGTGGACAACAGAGAAGGGTTTCATTTGCTGCAGCATTATTGACCGATCCAGAACTTTTAATACTTGATGAGCCAACCGTAGGAGTTGATCCTGTTTTACGTCAAAATATTTGGAATCATTTGGTTCATTTAACGAAAGATGGTAAAAAGACAATAATCATAACGACACATTATATCGAGGAGACCAGACAAGCTAGTATAATTGGACTGATGAGAGGAGGTAAATTTCTTGCTGAAGAATCACCTACTAAGCTAATGGAAATGCATAGATTGGATACTCTGGAGGAAGTCTTTTTAAAACTCAGCAAACGTCAGAACATGGGTCTCAGAAGGAGAAGTAGTATTCTCAGTAGTGTTACAGGTGTCCCACCGGAAATTGTAATAACCAATTTCATCTTTCTTCTATCGATTATATAAAATCATTATCTACGTCGATTTATCTTTTTCTCTCGATTATAGGACGTTGATGAGGAGATGAGTGGCGAGTTTGGTGACAACGTTAGTATTTCTAGTCGAAGAAGGAGCATAGTAGTTATGGATGACGGAAATGTAAGATTTAAAAGTCACGAGTTAATATAACAAGTTCTTGAGATTGAATTATATTTTATTTTTTCTTTATTTTTGTTCTCTTTTTCTTCTTCTTCTTTTGTCTTTTCTTTTTTTTTTTTTCCTTTGAAATCGCATTTATTTTTATAGTTACCGGAATTACCACCGGAGGAAAAAAGTTCATTTAAATTCAGCATGTTAAATCCACAACATATGAAGGCGTTAATCTGGAAGAACTTTTTATGGATGTGGAGAAATGTTGGGTAAATATCTATATTTCACAGCAATAACGTCATTCTAATCAACAATATTAACAATTTTCATTTTATTTAGCATGATGGCGTTCATCATTGGTTTACCGGTAATACAAATCGTCTTATTTTGTATCTCTATCGGAAAGGATCCCACTGGTTTGAAAATGGCAATCATAAACAAAGAACTTAAGAATAGTACGGACATGTGTATACCAACGTTTGGCTGTGATACCTCACAACTAAGTTGTCGATTCTTGGATCATTTAAAGAATAGATCTTTGATCTTTTTACCTTATGAAACTGAAGAAGAAGCCGAATATGCCGTACAAAAGGGCTGGGTTTGGGGTGTTATATCATTCCCAGAAAATTACACGGAAGCTCTAATTACAAGGATAAAATATGGCAAAGATGTGGAAGATTGGGATCTTGTATACTCGTCGATGAACATCATTATGGATATGTCGAGTAATTTTCGTATATTAACAATTCTTTGTTTGCTTTAAAAATTCTGACTTTTTCTTATTTCTTCTTTTTTAGATCAACAAATCGGCCAACTCTTGCAAAGGAGTATCCTGTATTCCTATTTCGATTTTGCTCGTGACGTTACTGTTGCATGTAACTATAGTGAAAAATTAACTAGCATACCTTTAGATGTAAGTTGATAGATACGTATAATTATCGATTAATTAAAATTATATCATTCATCTTTAATCTTGTAATTTCATCATGCAGTTTAAAACACCGATCTATGGACCTCTGAATCCAAATTTCACTGACTTTGCAGCACCAGGAATTATTTTGACGTAAGTCTTCGAATTACATGTGTCTGTACGTGTCTTACATGTGTTTGTACGCGCGTATGAAAGATTTCAATATCGTTAAAAAAAAAAAAAATTTGTTATAATTATTACAAATCTTTTAGTATTATCTTTTTCCTATCGGTTGCTATCACATCCGGAGCAATGTTATTAGAAAGGAACGAAGGTTTATTGGAGAGAAGTTTGGTATCTGGTAAATTTCATTATTTAAACGACAATCAATTTCGATTGATATATCAAAATATTAACTAATAATTTTTCCATAGGTATAACTGGTCCTGAGATATTATTTGGTCAAGTGACAACGCAATTCGTAGTAATGACTGGACAAACTCTAATGGTATTGATTTTTAGCTTCGCTGTGTTCAAAGTTACTTGCGAGGGTAATATCGGCTGGGTTTCATTGTTAACTATACTCACAGGATTATGTGGAATGTGTTTTGGTATATATATTTACGATTAAAATATATATATATATATATTCTTCCTGATTCATTTCTTCACTCTCAATCTTATTTGATTTATGTTTGTAGGATTTGTTATAGCCTGTTTCTGTGAAAATGAAAGAAGTGCAACTTACGTTGCAATGGGATCCTTCTTACCGATGGTTATGTTATGTGGAATAATTTGGCCAGTCGAAGGAATGCATCCTGTTCTTAGTTATATCAGTTTTATTCTTCCATTAACGAAGAGTACCGAATCAATGAGAACTATGTTAGCTAGAGGCTGGAGTATATCACAGTCTTCAGTCTACAATGGTTTTATTGCCACTTTTATCTGGATTACTATTTTCCTTACTCTCGCTATATTATTAATTAAATTTAAGAAGGGATAGAGGTACATAACTATTATATTAATAATTACTAAATATTACTAATTAGATAATAATTATATATATATATATAATTATATATATATATATATATATATATATATATATATATCAATTAATTAGTAAATAATTAAAGAAAGAGTAATATTTCGTAATAATTAATATATATGAACCTTTAATCGAGATATATAATATAGAAAATAAAATAGGAAAAGAAATTATCTTTTATATTGATAATGAATAATTTCAACAAGTTTATCATAAAAGACTTCTGATTGTATCGTATATGTATTATTTTTTAAAGAATTCAAATCGTTCGATAAGAAAACATAATACCTCTACAACAAAGAGATAATCCCTGATATATATATATATATATATATATATATATATATATATATATCATATCTCTTACGTTTATGCACATTATTTACTTAGCCATACTTAGTTTCCACTTATTTGTATTTATTTAATTTTATTATTTTATGCGTTTCTTTTTTTTTTTTTCTTTTTTACTTCTTCGAGATCGCAATAGCAATGTTTGTACAGAATAACGATTTGGAAAAATATAATAGAAGGTGTTTTTTCTCTTTAATTTTTTCTTCGTTTTTTTATTTGTCCTTATATTTTTATTTCTCAGGGTTTTAATTAAATATATGTATGTTATAATTTTGATAAACATTAAGAACTTCGCAGGATAATAGAATTTTAATAAGAAATAACGTATGAGCAATAGAAACTAATCTTTTTCACGAACTTCATTTATCATCCAAGGTTTAAAAACGTGTCCATCAGCTTCCTTTGAAGCCATATAAGTGAAATAGGCTCTTTTAAATGACAAAGATGGATGCTTTCGAAATTCCATGGTGCTCCACATATACTGGCTATATAATACACGCATTTTTCGTAAACGACTGTAGAATATGGCATTTTTCATAGCGATCTATCGAAGATAAAACAAATGGATTAGAATTGAATTTAATTTTCTTTTAATTATTATTTATTATGTACTTTTTTCTTCATTTCTTCAACTCGATCGAATGTTAATTCTCGAATTTCTTTCTTGGACATATCCAAGGACGGAACCATAATATCCGGTTGTTTAATTACATCAGCCATCGCCCAAACCATAAGCGTCAGGGTCATTAATTCCTCTACAATATAATATGTTGTTAATATTCGATATAAGATTTATAAATTATTTATGAAGAACTTATCTAAGAATAATGTGAAAAACGTAAATGACCTTTCTCTTTGTCGGTGAAAACGAATCCTTTTCTATACATAATCCAGTTCTGAATTTGTGGCATCCGATGACATTTTGGTAATTTGGCAAAAAGAAATCCCTCTGTTGCCATTGATTTCAATTCTTTCTGTAAAAAAGAAAAAAAAAAAAAGAAGAAAAAAAGAAGAAAAAAGAAAAAGAAGAACTCGTTTTGTCATCACTTTAATCTAATTCGAACAATCAAATTGTAAATGTTTATTCGTACTTTTATTAAGTCTCCCAAATCAACGTTGTCTTGATAAAGATTCTTATCTCCTTGATCTTTGTCAACTTTTGATTCTGTTATAGTTTTTGTTATAGATAACTTTTTATTTTTATCCGTCTCTTTCTGCACCTTTTTCTCTGTCATCGTCGTTCTACCTTGATTATGATTTTCAATCTTACCTGATTGTTCTTTTATTTTTTTTACAATCTTCGTATTACGATTGAAATTTTTTTGTTCGTTTTTAGATTTACATATATTATGTTTTACTGAATTAATCAAATCATTTTCATTTTTTTCGTTTATATTTTCATCCTTATCATTTTTCTTTCGTTTGTCAATGCAATTGGTTTTACAATTGCGATAACATTTTTCAGATTTACTTTCTTCATCGTTAGGACCATAAATTATTCGTGCTGCCTCTTCCAAGTACTTATCTCTACGTTTTCTTTCTTCTATCAATGCTTCATCTTTTCTAGGTAATGGTCCAGGTGGTATATTCGTTGGTGACCAATGACTATGCAAACAAACACATGGTATATCTTCCTTGCTTGGTTTTGGTGTATGTATAGGTGTGGCCATATTTAAACCTTCCACAACTGTTGTTACTTTTGGATCCATAGTATAATTTTCTATTATACCTGATATACAATATTGTACATCGTCTATGTACTCATCTTCACGAGGAATTCTCTTAACATCAGATATAATCATTTTTGTGTCAGCTTTCATAGGTCTCGAAATATTCTTCACATTTGTATAAGCTTTCTTCTTGAAGTTTCTTAGTTTATTTTGACGTTCCTTCCACTTGATCTTTTCTTCTTTATTCTCTACTATTTTTCTCTCGTACTTACACTCGCATACAGGCTTTTTAACTTTTAATCTTCGCGGCTTCGGAGGACAGGCATATTTATTTAATCTGGCACACTTCGACCAACAAGGTACTTTGTGTTTACAACCGGCATAATAATCCATTAAATCATTGTCCTTCAGAGCTAGAGTCCAACGTTCCTTTGGTGATTTCGATTCCATCAATTTTTCTCTTTCCTCAAGTAATCTTTTGGACTCTTCTATTTCAGCATGTTCACCGGCTACACCATAAATATCTAAATAATCACTACAATCGCATGGTTTAATGTTATTTCGTGTCTTCGATATAATGCCAGGAGGTGTCATGTATTTTTCTAACATATTCATAAAACTGTTCTTGGGTCGATAAGCACATATTTCATAAGGTGATTCATAAACATCGTATTCGGGAATATACTCGTCGCTTCTTCTTCGACTTGGCGGTGGTGTATAATAAATAACACCCTCTATTACTCGAGTATTATCATGTTCCTCCTCTTTTTCTTTCTTTTTTATGCTAACCCTTCCAACGCTAGTTCTACCGACTTTATCCAATTCAATTTTTGCCTTCCCAACTGATCCACCAATCTGATACATCAGAATTTTTTTCTTATTCCTATTTTCACGACAAATACAAGCTTTCCCACCTGGTCTCACAGGAACCATCTCGATTGGTGGATCAGGATCAGTCAAATAGGCCAAAGTCTTTTTAACAGGCAATTCCTGTTCCGATTTCGTCCTCCAACCGCATGGACCTTTTTTCGAGATCTTCTCTTTGCTAATGGTTTCATCAAAAGTTGAATCCTTTTGCAAAGTGTCACCATATTCATGTTGACAATACGATGGTGGTTCTTCAGGAAGAATAATTGGCTGAACGTCATTGAGATGGATGTCAGGTGATACCATCATGCTCTTCAATCTTTTCATTTCTTTATCGAGATATTCCGATGTAAGGGCAACGCCAACCTCCTTCGTCAACGATTTCTTTTTTTTTGATTTCTTCTCGCTAAATTTTGTGAATTCCTGAGAATTAGATATACTTTTATTTTTCAAATTTATTGCAGGATGATCTCTTGAAATTTTTCTAATCATACTTTCGTTCGTATTTCTCTTATTTTGTTTTTTCCCACCTTTCTCTAGCTTTTGATCGTAAGAACTTCGTGGATCGTTTTTAAAGGATTTTTTACATTCAATCGTTGAATTATCTGAAAACGATTTTAATTTATTTTTAAATTTTCTTTTCTCGCCATCATTTTTAATAAATTTTTTTGTCATCTGCGGCGATCTTTCGTTCTTCTCTTTCATTTTCACAATTGGTTTCGTATCTTGTTTACTTTTATGAGTACCATTTGTTCTTTTAATTTTCTCTTTTTGTAAAAATCCTCTCTTCGAAAAGGAATTCGTTCTTTTCCTTTTGAACGGCAAAGAGGAAATTCTCCTTCGCAAATGCTTCTTCGAGGTTTCAATAACGTCTAATCTTTTTTTGATACTTACTACGGGTTTCTTTTTACTCTTAGTTTCGTTCTTAATCTTATCCGAATGTATTTTTGTAGACAAAACTTTATGTTTGTCGGACGAGGCTTTCAACGAACTATCTTTCAATGATGTAAGAATTTCAGATTTTTTACTCTTTTTCTTCTTCAAAACTTCAATAATAGGTTCAGATGGATCCGATCTTGGTTTAGGAGTTGAAAGTTTTAAATTTTGTTCATATTCCGTAATAGTTTCCTTGACCGATGGTGCAGTACGAGCAACATTCCATGGATCATCGTAACCATGATAATCTGGATCAGGTATAAATTTGGTAACTTTTTTTTCAACAGTCTTTTTCTCAGCTGCTATGGTTTCTGGACTAGCGTGACAGAGTTTGTCACGTCGTAGAATTTTCTCCTTTTTCATTGGAACAGGCTTTTTTATTTCTCTTTTTTCTTCTTCTTCCTCTTCTTCCTCTTCCTCTATTTCTTCCTCATCGTCTGTTGGCCTGGACCTTTTTGGATGTGGTATTCTCTCACCAAAAGGTCCTTCGCAAACAGCACGTCCTGGTTTTATTCCGCATGGTGGGCCCTAAAAAAAAAAAAAAAGAAAAAACATAAAAGATAATTCATCGTATCTACACATCGAATTTACATCAACAGTGATCAAAATTTTATTCTATATGTCTGATTAGAAGTCGAATATTTTTTCTGATAAAAAAAAAAAAAAAAAAAAAGAAGAAGAAGAAAAACCATGTACCCTCAAAATCTCTTTTCGTTCTTTTTCCTGTTCCTTCAGTTCGTCGGGAGTTAAAATGTTAAGAGTACCCCATGGACCGTCACAGGTATGCATACCATGTTCATCACCGCAAGGTTGAAAATCAGCGATACTATACATTCTTCTTTTCTTCTTGGTATAATAATCATCTTCAGACTTTTCCTTTTTATTCTTTTTTCTTTCTAATCTAGCAACTTCCTTGAGAAAGGGATTCAATCTACAGAATTTATCACCTGGATAGACTTTACAAGAATAAGCTGAAATTGTTTCAGGTCTATATTTTTTTCCTAAACATAAACCTTCCTTTTTGGTCCATGGGATGTTGTCGGTACTCAATCTTGGAGTCACATTTTGATTGAACATTTGTTGAATGGCACATGTACACGGTGGAATATTTTTAGTTAGCAATGGTGGAGATGATTCGACCTTTTTTGAAGGAATATGAATAGTATCTTTCGCCATACCAGTTATATAATATTTTTTCTCGCCTTTCGCAGTAGTAACGCCATTTATAACAACGTTCGTAGTAATTTTATCCTCGGAAGCAATGACATCGATCAAATTTACCGTAGATTGATCAGGTGTAAGCGCTGGTGAATGAAGTGCCATTGATCCGACTATGTATCTGTTGTTAAAAAATACATCGTTATAAATTTCATCAATTTTACGTTTTATCCTTAAATTTATTTTAATATTAAATTATTAAATAAATAATTATTAATATAATTTAAAATTATTAAAAGACGCAGAATAGAAGTTTTGTATCAAATCAAAAGAAATATTTCATTTCAATCACTTTTGTTTTCGATCGTCTTCGGTTAAAGTATCAATGACCATATAAGGTGCCTTCGTTTTTTTACTTATGATATTAGTCTTTCTGGTTTGCCTGCAAGAACAACAACTATCACATATTGGTCCTGGAAAAACTAGTCTCATCGTAGCCTCAACGTTTTTCAATATCTTGTTTGCTTCCTTCTCTACTTTTATAAATTCTTCGTCTGCATTGTGTAACCATTCTTGCCAGTTCTTCGAAAGATTTTTTCGACCACTCGGATAAATCTTATTAGGGCCATCGCCAAGCTTCAACACTGTGAAGAATCTCTCGTCGCTATTTATTGGCGTAACATTAGCCACTCCTGTCATCTCAAAAGAAACAGGACACTGAGGTGGTTCATCCGAGACACCGCTTATAATAAAATGTGCATCCTTTTCTCCCAGCCAGGATTTTTTATTTTCCCGAGGTGGATTAAGTGTTCCTGGATAGGAAAATAAAATAAAGAAAAAAAAAGAGAGAGAGAGAGAGAGAAATAAAAAAGATAATCCTACAAATCTTTCTAAAATAATAATTTAATCAAACGTGTTCTAACGTGTATACCACAAATCTTATATTGTACTGGATCAGTTTGGTTTTCGCTCAATCCGGAAAATGTGAAATCGAAAACTTGATTTTCCTCGGGCGATTTAAAGATATCAGATTTATCAACACTAAGACGTTTTTTAATAGATTCACGAATGTTCATATTTTCATTAAGTTCCATTACTCTATCTTCGTGTTTCGCTGAACCTAAGAACTCATTGATAATATATTTTAATTAATTACGATTGCATTGATATTTACTACCTTCTTTCTTCGAATTATTTTTCAAAAGATCGTTTTTAACAATTTTATGATTTATTTCGACGTTTCGCAACTCTTCTTTGTAAGTAAATATTGGACAACTTGGATCAGGTAGAGTCACTTTTGGCATTGCTATCGATTTACAATATTTTCGCCAACTTTCCAAACGATTCAAGTAAGTTACCCAATCTGGACGTGTAAAGAGTTCTTCCTTATACGGTGAACTTGCTTTTTTTCTTGGTAGAACCTTCATTGGAAGAGCTACAAAATTTAATAAGATTGATAAAAGAAAAACAAAGAAGAAGAAAAAAAAAAGAGAGAGAGAGAGAGAAAAAGAAAAGACAATAATGTCGTTACGTTTTGGAGGAATTTTTGGCATAATAACAGAAGGTAATCTTTTATTTAATTCGATAATCGTTTCTGGCAATGACAAGAAAGCAATGGCGGATAAAATGATTCTCTCGTTGCAATCATAATTATTCTCTGGAAATAAAAATTAAATTTTTATCAAAATTATACATGATACAAAATCTAAATTCAATCTTCAATAAATCTCTTGTACATACAAAGGACAGATAATTAAACAATATGAAATAGAAAACCAATAGCTAAAAAACAATTTTTCACAAGATATAAGATATTAATTATTTTTATTTGAAAACTATATATTTTTTATCATACCATACATTAGATCCATATCGGCCATTTCTAATCATATGAAAAAATATTTCATACTTTGTACTCACAAGATATATTATAATATTCCAAATCATTCGACCGTTCTAATAAGAGATTTCTCAATAAAGTTCCTTAGATTTTAATATTAAGTTAAGATTAAATACGAGCGTATATCATCCTAAAGAAAAAAATTTTATTATTGTATGTTTCTTTTTGAAACATTTTTGCATCCTTGTTGCTAAATATAAAATAAAGGATTTTTATCATCTTATTTACTATTTGAAAACATAATACTTCTAATGACGTCTCCTATCAATCAACATTTACAATTTGTCGATTGAATTTAGATTCATTCTGTATATAAATTTTATATTAATAAGATAAATTGATGAACGAACTGTAGCCTTCCTCTTCGAAATAATTTCCAGTAAGTAATCTGTAAATTTCTCGTAAAAAATCAATCGCCTTGAAGTCACACAATCGTTGCATTTTTCTGATATTTTTTGGATCCATTTGAAAAAATGTCGATAATACTCCTATGTCCATAAGCGTTTTCTTAGTACGAACAGTTTCCATTTGTTTGTAATCAGCCATTATCATATCCTCCAATATCATTAGATTTTTCATCTAACAATTTACAAATGACCCTTCTAATTAAAAATTCATTTTATGTTATACATTTGTAATGAATTTTGAAATTACCTGATCTATTGAGAAATCTTGATACCATCGTGGTCCAGCAACATTTTTTATTTGTTTCAATTTATTTTCCACTAATAAATAAAATAAAATATATATATGTATATCTTTTTAAAATATGAAATCAAAATTAAATACAATCGTCAGTTCAATACTTTTTTCTTTTCCAATACGAACATTTCGTCGGGCTTCCTCGTCGCTCTTACGTAATCTATCTTCCCATAAGATATCTTTGGCTAACGCAATCTCATCTTCTATGTACCATTGATTTGATCCAATGATCGAAGAAATACCAAGATTTTCAGATTTCATTCGAGCGAACTGTATATCCTTGCCTCTCATCGTTGACCTTCTTGACAATGTGTTCAAGCGATTAACATATTGTGTGCGTAATTTTATTGCTGGAGATTCTTGTAACAAACTTATCGCGGTCAAAGAAGACGTATAAGGTGGTTTACGTTGATCATATTTAAACATAGAATCGACATCTTCCATTGTACAACAAAAGTTGATTGGTTTCAAGATTTTCATGGTTTCCATTACTTTTCTTTAAAATTAAAAGATATTATTTATCAGGCGAAATAACATTTTTTGAATTTAATATGGATTTTGAATTTACTTTTTCCGACGCAATAATCGACCACTTGATTCCTTGGACTTTATAGAAATTCGAGACATTTTGATGGTTGAATGACGATCCATTTTTGCATTTGCCGAGAATTTTTTTCAAGTTTTACTTGTTAATTTGAAAAATCCATTTTTAATTAAAGTAAATCCTTTATTTTTTTTTTTTGTTTGATTATATTTATCTTATACTGTAAAATTTGGGCGTGTGTGACAGTTGTTGAGAATTTGAGAAGTGTTTAATCTGTCATAGTTCAGATTTATCATTCGATTGTTTCACTCTAATCGAACATGTTTATTTTTATTTATTAATATATATATATATATATATATATATATATATATATATATATATGAATTTCTATTACAATAATTGATATAATATCATAAAGTGTCCTGTTTATTGATTATCGTAAATCATCATTATTGATATGATCTTTCTTATCATTACTGTAGGATTAGGAAAATGTCCATGCATGTATGAGTGTCCAAAGATTTTTAGGAATAGAATTTATAAGAAAAGAATATAATCTTGGAAGTATAAGCGATACAAGCGATATATAAGTTAGACTATATAAACGATAGAAATGAATTTATATGCATGAATATGTATGTACATACAGAGATTAGGTGACATCTAGGATTTTTCTGAATGCGTTTTGTCTAAATGTAATTTATAAAAGATATATTTGAATGAAAGAAAGTGATAATGAATGAGTGGAAGAAAAAGATGATAAACGATATAAAGATTAAGCATAAGTACGTAAAGAACAGAGTAGATCAGAATAGAGAACAGAGTATAACAGAATAGATCAGAGTAGGGCAGAGTAATTGAGTAATTTTATCGACAAAAGCCAAGCGAATATACAGACGAGAAGAAGTTATGTATATCTCGGAAGAACAATAGAGAAATTGTTTATATTTTTATATTAATAATAGCAATTGTTTTTTTTTCCAAATACTCTGACAAAAAAAAATCATTACAACTAGAATCATAATAACGATAATAATTATTATATAAATATCACATTTTATTATTTTCTTTTTTAATAGTTTTACAATAAATTATTTATATCGATGTTATTTATAATAAAATGAAATTAAGAATTAACGTTATTATGTGCTTCAATGAAAACATTTTATAAATATTTTGGTTTAGCGAGCAATTTAATTCGGGGCGAACAAGTGGCCTTCAAAGCTGACGGACTTACTTTAAAAGGATCTCTTGAAAAATTATTCGAAGTAATTAAATTTTTTGGTAGCGCCAATTTCATCATTCTTTTTGACACTATAAAAAATCGATTCGTTTATTAAATCAAGCAAAAGTGAATTAATCGTTCGAATGAAAATATATTAAAGAAAACCTGTCGGAGGTGAAGTCCGTTTTTTCATTTTTCCAAACGCAATCGAATTCCATTCTTGCTTTGATAATTTCGTAATAATCTTAGGTTGAGCTAATCGTTGAATTTTATTCATATGTTTCATTACCTCGTTTACATTTTTATTTTTATGGCGTTTCTGCTATCATTCAAAAAACTATTAAACCATCTAGTTTCACTTTAATCACGAAATCATGGATGAAATTTTACAGGAGTATATTTTTTTATTTTTAAATATTAATAAGATCGAACAAATTTAATAAAATATTTTAATATTATTTATCAATATCAAGTAAAAATTATAAAAGTTATTGTTCGCTGTGATCGCAAATAACATTTGATAATATTTTCAAATAAAATTTTTCATCCATGACAATTCTTAACAGATAATATAATTATGATGATTTAAATTACTGTACAAAACGAAGACTTGACTTTCCTTTTTTTTTTACTTTTCACTATTTTTTCAACAGACGATTCATTTTCCGAATACATGTTTATCACTTTTCTAGGTAAACACAAACATGATTTAAAAGATTTTCTTTGTTTCCACATTTCATAATTATTTTAGCCTATAAAAATCAATGTACGAAATCGTATTAGAGTAAATGACTGAATGATTTAATTGTTTTTGAAAACGATACCACATGAGTGATATATAAATTTACATATAAGAATTGAAAAGATCATGAGCCATAATCATGAAGTATGTACTGCACTATGCGAATAATGAGTGAACACCGTTAAAGAAGACGATATTAATTTGTTTCCGTCAAATCAATCTCTCCACCTTCACTCTCAACATCAAAATTTAACCCTAACACAAACTCTAAAATTTACAAGTCTCGCAATTTACACTTTTAAACAGAAAAAAAAAACTTTTTTGAATTTAACACAAGCCCACTAAAAAAATAAATAGGATTAGACATGAGTACTGATGATTCCACCCAAAAGACACCAAGATACGAGAAGTTAGCAAAACCGAAATTAAAAATCGATAGGATTAGCAACATTAATCCTTATAAAGTATGTATATGTATTTTATATATTTATATATATATATATATATATATGTGTGTGTGTGTGGATAAATAAAAATTAAAAAGAAAAAAGAAAAGAGAAAAAAATAAAAAGGAATATATACGAGATAAATGATATTTCAGATAAAACCTTCGGCCTTGTCTTATCAGATAACGGACACGTTGAACAAACTTGCTCAACCTAAACGAAGACATGATTTAAATGTTTACGATTATCCTACTTCTTCAACCCGAACGATTAATTCCTCATCTCAAAGCACAGGTTTTTTTTAAAATTAAAGAAATTTATTTAAATTAAATTTACAAATTTCCTTTTGTCATTTCGAATGATATTTCGAATAATTCATGAAAATTGCGAAATATATGATTCAAATAGACAAAATTGATTTTGATTACTTTTTCTTCTCTTAGAGAAATCGATGAAAAGGAAGCTGATAAACAGTAGCGAAGAATCGAGAAATATTGAAAATTTTGGAAAGAAAAAAAATCTTTTGGATTCTTACGCTCGTATAACTGCGACAAGAAACAGACGGTGTCCAAAACGTTTGCTGGATTTATCTAAATCCAAGAGGAATTCCATAAGTAACGACAATGCTTATGAAAATTTTGATAAAAATTATTACAACCCAGTAAAAACCTTCGCACCAAAAATCAATTCAACTTTTGGGGGTCAACAAAAAAGATAGCAAAATTCTTCTGATATTTGCTTTACTTCTTCTTCTTCTTCTTCTTCTTCTTCTTCGAAAATGTTAACACATATTTCCAAAAATTTCGGAAGATCTGTCAAATAAAAAATAGGCATCAAATAAATTTTTTACTGATTTAAAACATTTACTCGCAGTATATAAAACACATAAGTTATTGAACAATTTTACAACTTTGTATTTCAATATAGTAAATTATATATGTACGTATTAAAAAGTACATATTTAAACTAAAATGACATTTCGAATTTTTTATCTAAAGTATAAAATATAAAGTATAAAGAAATATAAAAAAAAAAAAATTGTATATGCACAGAATATGTATCGATTGATTATACATTTATCTAAGTAATTCTAACAAGTTATTTATTCAAAACATTAATATTTAATAAAATTTATTGTTAATAATCGAGTTAACTCGTAGATTGAACAATCGACTACTATAAAATTATGGCGTAATAGAAAAAATTCACGTTTCGATCTTTGCCTTTTGGAAAACAATCATTAAAATTTTTAACAACAAAATTCTTCATTCGATAATATAGAAAAGAAATCATGTCGTATATAAATTATAACTTTATAATTCAAATGCCGAAAAACATCATCAGGATAAAACTAATAACCTAACTTTTACCATTGATATTACACGGTGATTAGTGTTTGAAAGAATTAGAATTAATCATTATAATGACTTCGAGAGTACCAACTAGACCAACAGTATCACATACGCCAGATGCTAAACTCCCTAAAAGTGCAATTCATCCTATAAAGGACACAATTACCTCTAGAAAGGACCCAGTTAAATCTAAAAGAGATGTCCGCGATGTTAAACATGCTGGTATCGCTTCTAAGAGTAATAAAATAATGAAGCCGAAAGCAGTTACTCCGAAGTGAGTCGACGAATAAATTTTTACTTGCAGATAAAAATATACTAATATATATATATATATATATATATATATATATATATATTACTTTTAAATACATCTTAAATAAATATATTTTACTTGTGATGCATCATATTGAAACATAACAAATAAAGATAATATGTATCAATGTTACAACTTCTTTAATAGACATCATTTTTTGTTATTGTTTTATCCAAAATTTTTAATATTTTTTCTTTTTTCGTTATCTCAAAAAATTATTTGCTTGTGCTCATATTTCCCGATATGTTTTTATTTTTATTTTTTCTTTTCTTTTATTTTTTCTTGTTTCTTTATAAATTCATATCCCAAGAAATTACTTTATCTTGAAATTGAATTAAGAATACGTAACTAATTTTTATTAAAAAATCGAAAATTTTAACATTAACTTATATATCACCCGTATACTCATAAAACGTATTTCTACACTTTGCAAATATTCACAATCAATAAAATAAATTCATAAAATATGCTAACAAAGTCGAACATAATCTTTATATATTATTATTTTATCATATTATTTTATCACAAATTTTCAATTAAATTAATTAACATTAATATCTACAAATAACACTCCATCATAATATTCATCGTAAGCAAGTAATGTTAAAATTATCTTCAACGTGTAACACGTACAATTCAATGCGTTAAATTTAATTATCATGATTATAGAAAAAAACGACGTAAAAAACCAGTAAAAACATGGTTAAAAACACCAGCCGATTGGGCTCAATTCTATGCTTGGGCACAAATAAAAGCACAACCAAGAAAGTATCCAGAACCAGAACCGATCGTAAGTTGTATCCTCTTAATAATATTTTACGAATAATTATGTATATTTTCTCTCTCTCTCTCTCTCTCTCTCTCTCTCTCTCTCTTTTTCTTTCTCTCTTTCTCTTTTTCTTCCTCGTCAGATTCGACCGTCAAAACCATTGCATTTGTTGAGAAGGAGGATCAAACTATTGAGCGAGAATCCAAAACGTGGTGATCCGAGTAAACAATGTAAGCCAGTCGAAACGGAAATTTCAAGAGCAGCTTTGAATGCAGTAACAACGAAACGACTTTTGAAATTGTCATTACCAAAGTTACGTATATGTGATTATGGCCGTGAATTGCCTACTGTAATATACAAAGCCACTCTGCAATATATTCCAAGTAAGAGGATACAACGTTTGAGTCAACCAAAAATTTTCGAACTCGAGGAATGTAAGCCTGTGGATATACCAAGTGATACAAAAAATAAACGTCAGGCGAGAAAAAGATTATTGAAGCTTAAGAAAAAATTGATTGAGTGTCCGGAAGGTTTGACCGATGAGGAAAAAAGGGAACTCTTCACAGATGTTGGGATTAGAAAAAGTGCATTAACGTACGAGGTATTTATTGTTTTTAATTTAACAATTTATTTCTATTAGAAAATTTGTACGATGGTCATCTGTGATTTATTTGAAAATTCATTTCCATTCTCTTACTTTAAAATTTATAAAGGATTTTATAAAATCTTGTTAATTTTGAATACTAATGTCATTGTCCATTGTAATGCTAAATCGAGATTGTAAGTGAATCTTCTTTTTTATGAAAAAGAAACAAAAAGAAAATTGAAAAAGAAAAGAATTTATGAAGAAAAAAATATCTAATACGTAATTGAAATATACGTTTGCTTTCTAAATTTCTAAATTCGTTAGATCACACCGTGGATGGAGATTCTGGCTTTGCCAGGTTACACAATATTAAAATTTAGAGATGACGAAGATGCCAAGAAATGGAAGAAAATGTTTTTAGAGAATTACGAGGTAAGAGGTAAGAAAGCTATCGAGGAACAAAGAAAGAGGATAGAAGAAAAGGAAAAGAAGGAGAAGAAGAAAAAGAAAAAGAAGGAAGATGAAGAAAAAGAGAAAGATGAAGGAGACGAGAAAAAAGATGAGGATACTAAAGATGAGAAAAAAGAAAAAGAAGCTGCGAAAAAAAGGAAACGAATTAAGCACGCATGGAGATACGCCCCATTACCCTGTAAAACATACGAGGATGCATTTTTTACTAAAAAAGCAGCCTTGAATGCCAAAGGTATACTAAGGCATAAGAAATTCGCACAAAAATTCAATTTTTCATTTATTTATTCCATTGACAAATTTACATCGTTTATTTATTCGTTACTCGTAGCTTCGCCACGAACGAATGAGCTGGCAAAGCACACGGAACACAAGGATTTAACGACAAAGAAGCACCCATACGACGTGAAAAAGAGTGCATTGAGTGCAACGAGTAGCGGCAGAACCAATGAATTAGCGAAACCGAAGCAGCCTCGGGATCCTATCAAAAAACCTCCCCCTCGTGAAAAGAATGTATATGGTCAAATAATTTTTATAAAACCGGTAAATTGATTATTGCTATATTATTATGTATATAGATTATTATTGGAATCTAATAATGTGTTAATGAAAAATATATTTTCAATAATATATCGATTTTTTTTTTTTTTTATAGATATACGGAAAGGTTTTGCCAAAAACGAAACCATACAAAATGGGAGAGTGTACGAAGAAAGAGGATAAGAAAGAGAAAAAGAAAAAGAAGGAAAGATCTATCGATCCGATCGTTTATGAGCCGACTATTGACCCATGTATTTATCCAAAACTGGCGAGGAAACAAATGAGAGAGAGAAGGAGGATTGATAAGAGGAAAGGAAAAACTGATAAAGACGAAACTGTTGAAAAACATGAAAAAATAGAACCTGAACCTACAGCAACCGAACCTGAAGGAGCTGAACCTACAACTGAACCTGAAGGAACTGAACCTACAACAACTGAACCTGAAGAAACTGAAAATGAAGAAAATTAAATATTTTTTCAAATGATCGATGAACTTTTTCATTAAGACGAATAGATATCATTTACAGAAACATCGCAAACAAACAATTACCGTCAAATAAGATTTTATCGACTCGCATAGATCAAATATTAAAATATACGGAAAAATTTTATTTGTGTGTAATTTAATATATTTATCCTATAAATCATTCTAATCTAACGATCCATATTTTCACATTGCGTAATAAGATCGTGTTATTTTCCTATGAACTCTAGAAACGTGCAAAAAATATTCGAATATTTTAATTATCATTTCTTATTAGTAGTAACATTACGTAATATTTATCTAATATATATACATGCATATTTTTACGAAGTATAACATCTCTTTGACATACGAATATATATACGACATGTAATAAGAAATTCTCTATAGTATTATATTATTTTCCTTGTTTCCTTAGGATTATCCCAGAAGATTTAATGTTGTGGTTTCATTTTATCTATTGGCATAGATAAACAAAGGGGGAAAAAAAAAAAGAAAGACACATTGAAATAATCAATACAGTTATAAAACTGTTCGATAAAAATGGCCTATATCGTTCCATTATGACAAATAGATAACTCATCATAGCATATGACCTTATGCAATGACATTAAAAGCACGATAACGATACATTTAACAGATTCATTGAATAGACTTTATTATCTCACATTTTATTTTTATTTTATTAATTGGAATATGGACATTTGTCTATTTACTAGTCTCTTCGATTCTATAATACGATAAAAAAAAAAAAATAATAAACGATTTTATCGTCATTTATTGCAAATCAATTTATTTTCAAGATCAAATAAATATATAAAAAATTTAATCATAGAACTAAAATTTCATTTTTATCCGCTATAAATATTGCTACATCTGAAATATATACCACATATAAAATAGATATTATCTATTATCCGTTTTGTAATGAGGAAAAGAGAGATAGAGAGAAAGAGAAAGTTCTGATATCTTTTTTCGAAAGAATATATTTCAATGTCACGTTGAAATAAATAAAACACGTGACGCTATTAAATAGTGACGACGTCAAATTCTTCCTACTTAATAATCAATTACTGATGCAATTTCCAAAAGACACGTACCTGCATATTCGGAAAATAAATTTTTTTTATTTATTTTTTTTTTTCTTTTTTATATTTTTTATTTTTTTTATTTTTTTTTTACACTACCATTGAACTTTTGCGCCAAGACAGGATCTCCTTGTTGTATCCTTTTCATGGTAAAGTTATTTGTCATAAAAAAAATCATGAAGGACTCCACGAGAAAGTCATGGAACTTCATTGCATTAAATCATAACACGTATGGATGTAAACGATCACAAAAAAAAAAAAAAAAACAATGAATTGTCATTATTATATTTAATAAGGCTAAAAAAGAATTTTTTCAAATATGCCCTATCACTTCAAAAGCACCGATGACCGTGAATTCATTACATTATCGTGAATTCGTGAGGCGTGAGTAAATTCACTATATTACCATTATTCTTGGTAAAGTAATCATCATTCCCCACCAGTCTGTCTTTTTCCTCTTGGATGGAGAGTATAAATTGCTTTACATTGCCCTTGAGCGTCTCAATATTTCCTCTAACGCATTCGTCGTGTCAGACGAAATTCTTTCAATATCTAGATACAACGTCTCAATATAGCAATATTAATACGTATGCTACTTATAAAGAAAAACTATTAAAAAAAATCCTTCGAGAAAAATGTTGAAAACGATCGGGCTCATTGTTTTGAGCGCGTTTTTCGTTTTTACAATTGCGGATGATTCGACTTCGGACAATCCAATAGTAAATGCACCCATTGGAAAGATTCGTGGATCGATCTTAACATCGAGATTGGGTAGAAAAATTTATTCGTTTCGAAGTGTAAGATATGCCGAACCTCCAGTCGGTCAACAAAGATTTCAGGTGAGAATTATATTTTCTTTTTCTTTCGCAATAAACATTGATTTTATCAGAGATATTATTTATCTATTTAACTGCGTCATAATCAGTAAATTTACTAATCACTATATTCTAAGATTTATTATTTTTTTTTTTTTTTTGATTCACAATTAATCATATATACTTTGAATTATGAAGAGATTAAATGATTAACCATCATTTAATCCTAAGAGTTATCATTATAATTCAAGAACATATTTAATGACTTCTTCCGTTGAAGGAAACTGGAACGTTTATTCTATGTGCAAAACAGTTTGACTCATCGCCTATTATACTTAAGTCTTTTGTGAATCATCATGTGAAGTCAATAACATGTCCATACTGTCTATAACATTTATTATCATTCATTATACATCGTGATTATATATCCTGTATCAATTATATGTAACGATTGACAAGACAAAACAAATGTTAAAGTGTTAATACTATCTTAAATCCTTGTTTTCTTTTTAGGTTGCCATACCAGCAAAAGATTGGAATGATACATACGATGGTACTAAGGAAGGACCTGCATGTAGTACCATAACCGAGACACCTATATCCGAGGATTGTTTACGTTTGAATGTCTACACAACTAAAGTAATTCAGAAAATTCAATTTTGTTTCTTACAATCCGGAATTTCTTTGATAAATCGTATATCTAAAAATATACACAGATAGATACAACTTTTTCAAATCATATTAATATAAATTTCTTTATAGTTACCATCGAAAAATACAAAAGATGGAAATTTCAAAGGACGTCCAGTTCTAGTCTTCTTCCATCCTGGTGGCTTCTACCTCTTTTCTGGTCAATATCGATTTTTTGGTCCTGAATATATCATGGATAAGGACATTGTTTTAGTGACATTGAACTATCGACTTGGAACTTTAGGTAAAAATTTGTTTGAAATTTTTAAATAAACAGATGACTGTTGATATGATATAGGATAATATACGCATTATGTTCTTCGTTAGGTTTCATAAGTACAGGAGATTCGCTTGCACCAGGAAATTTGGGCTTGAAGGATCAAGTCGTAGCTCTTCGTTGGATTCAGAGAAACATTGCAGCATTCGGAGGAGATCCCAACTCGGTTACTATTGGTGGTTACAGTGTCGGAAGCATCGCTGTGTTATTACATATGTTGTCACCAATGTCAAAGGGTCTCTTCCACAGAGGAATTGCAATGAGTGGTTCTCATATATCATTACAACCACTACCGACCGAACAGAAACACATAGCCAAGAAACAGGCAGAATTATTAGGTTGTCCAACAGACACAACAGGATCCATGTTGATCTGTTTAAAATCTAAACCAATCGAACGATTTACTGAAACTATGCCGCAACTTTTTGTAAGTCTTATTTATCTTAAATACGTAAGCCTGTTGAAAATTAGACCACTGATTAAAGAATTTTTTGTAAGGAATGGTATTGGAATCCGATGACAGTATGGTCAGTAGTCGTAGAGCCAGATATACAGGGTGTTGAAAGATTTTTAACTGCTCAACCTATCGATTTGATCAGAGAAGGCAAGATCCACGAAGTCCCTCTCATTATTGGTACTACCAAAGACGAATTTGGTGGATTGGTCACCGGTAAGTAATTTCTATACGTTAGATTTCTAGAATAATCCTCAAATGTATATTATTGCAGAATTATACTATATTAATAATTTAATATCAATCGTGCAACAATTGAATTTTTCGTTAAAATTTATGAGAAAAGAAATGGTACTAATGTAATTTTATTTATTATTTTCACCTTAATATATATTTAACGGCTAGTATAATTTTTTCATTGAAAATAAAAAAAAAAAAGGAGTAAATACATCATGCGTTGAATTATTAAAATTAAAGAACGTAGAAAGACAAATTTTTGAATTAACGCAATCGTCATTATTTGTTTTAGCTATCGAAAGATTAGTAAAAGCAGGAAATACTTCGATATTAGATGATTTAAATGAAAGGTGGGATACTTTTGCGCCTATCAGTTTTATGTACGAAAGAGATACACCTCGTTCGAAATATATCAGTCAAGAATTACGACGATTCTATTTCGGAAATCAACCGATCAGTCGAGAATCATATGATGGAATAGGTCAGGTGAGTAAATCATCAAAATTCTTTTCCTCATTCGATCGATATCAATTTGCTAAAAATTAACAAAATTACTTTTTATTCAGATCAATAGCGATAGCATTGTCGTATTCCCAGTGCTTCGTGCCGCACGATTGATTGCTGATAATAGTAAACTTCCAGTATATTTCTACAGATTTTCGTACGACGGACGTTTCAGTTTCTCTACATGGAACGAAACTACTCCATATGGTATACAGAAATTTTTTATAAAACTTTATAAATACGTATAACACATATATAAGGGACAATTATTTTCCATAAAAATTTATATTAAAAAGGGATGAAATCGTCTTTTTAAATATACCGAATTTTTCATTGTTTCAATATATATCTAGTAAAAGAGATAGAGAAAAATTTTTTCTATAAAAGTTACAATATATTTAAAATCTTATTAAATTACAGGAAAAAGATATATTAGTAAAGCAGTTGCAATTTTAATAACATAAATAGTCTGAAATAAAATTGTATAGAAATCAAGATTTCTGAGCTCGGAATTTTTCTTTATAAAATCTACTCCTATATACCTTCAATTCAATTTGATTACATCATTAATATTATTGACATTCATTGTCTTTTTAGGAACACCTGTACACCACGATGATCTGCAATACTTATTTTACATGAGTGCCGTTTTCCCTTACTTCAACGCATCCGATCCGGAAATTCAAATGGTTGAACGTTATACTGCAATGTGGGCAAGTTTCGTAGAAACCGGTGAACCCATTCCAAGCAATGATAAGATGTTTAGTAACGTTAAGTGGGAGAGATTCACAAAGGAGAATGATAAATATTTAAACATTGATTTACATCCCACTATGAAACAGGGTATCTTTCCCGAAAGAATGGCTCTATGGGAACGATTGTTCCCTTTGCCACCACCGTCTCACCCTATCGATTATCAGAAAAGTCAATAAAATTTTGACTATGATATCATAATGCAATTAACGAAATGTATTTCGCATATGTATACGTATATATTTTTTTTTTATGAAATAAAGAGGAATAGTATTACTATACTGTACATATATTCTTTTATCCTTGATTGTGCAACATGATATATAAATGACGTATCTATAAAGATAATGAAAAAGCTAAATATGAAACATCAATACAACTATATGAAGAAATTTTAATTTTGTTGCTTTATGAATTTATAGATAAGAACTTGCTTAGATTTTAGAATTAATTGATCGCAATGTAACAATTTTTTTTTGAAGTTCTCTACAATAAAAATAAAAATAAGAAATACGGAGAAGAGAAGAGATCTAATAATAGTATTAGAATGACGTAAGAAATATTAACTAATGTATAAAAAAAGAAAAAAAACGAATTGTATTTATCATATGATTGGAAGAAAAAAAATACCTATTTATTTTCCTACTATTCGAGAACTTATAAATATTTATTATTTCATGATTTAAATGCATAATTAGTCATATACTATTCTTATTATCTTTTTCTTTTCTTAAGGAAAAATCGATGAAATTACATTTAATAAAACTAAAAGAATTCTTCAAATATATCTTGTCCATTTCATAAACAACATTGACCTTACGAAGACTGAAGTAAATTCATTATACTGCCGTAATTCTTGGTAAGAAAAACATTATTCCCCACCAGTCTGTCTTTTTCCTCTTGGTTGGAATATATAAATTGCTTTACATTGTCCTTGAGCGCCTCAATATTTTGTCGAGCGCGTTCAACGTGCACGACAAAGTTCTTTCAAGTATAACGTATAAATATAACGTCCCAAGATAGCGATATTAATACGTATGCTATTTATAAAGAAAAATTGTTAAAAAGAATCCTTTGAGAAAAATGTTAAAAACAATCGGGCTCATTGTTTTGAGCACGTTTTTCGTTTTTACAATTGCGGATGATCCGACATCGGAAAATCCAATAGTAAATGCACCCATTGGAAAGATTCGTGGATCGATCTTAACATCGAGATTGGGTAGAAAAATTTATTCGTTTCGAAGTGTAAGATATGCCGAACCTCCAGTCGGTCAACAAAGATTTCAGGTGAGAATTATATTTTCTTTTTCTTTCGCAATAATCATTACCATTGATTTAATCAAAGACTTTATTCATCTATTTAATAGTTTCGGAATTGATATTTTTTATATAACGATTATTTTTCTTTCACACGAAACATTATAGGTTTGTAAATGTTAAAAGTATTAACTCGTTAAACAACTCATTAAAATCGTTTAACTACGAGAGTTATCATTTTAATTCAAGAACATATCTCCTCCCGCTAAAAGGAATTTAAAAGTCTTTTCTGTTTGACTCATCATCTATTACACGCAAGTCTGTTATGAATCATCATGTGAAATCAATAACATGTGCATAGATATTGATCAATAACATGTTTCTGCGACGTGTTTTTTATACGTATTAATTGTTACACGTCATGATTAAAATAATGCCAATAAATACGCGTTGTATCATTCTTATTTAACAATTGATAAGAAAAAAACTAATGTTGAAGTGCAATTACAAACTTGATTCTTTCTTTTTTTCCAGATTGCCATACCAGCAAAAGATTGGAATGATACATACGATGGTACTAAGGAAGGACCTGCGTGTAGTACTTTAAGCAAGACACCTATATCCGAGGATTGTTTACGTTTGAATGTTTACACAACTAAAGTAATTCAGAAATTCAATTTTGTTTCTTACAATCCGGAATTTCTTTGATAAATCGTATATCTAAAAATATACACAGATAGATAAAACTTTTTCAAATCATATTAATATAAATTTCTTTATAGTTACCATCGAAAAATACAAAAGATGAAAATTTCAAAGGACGTCCAGTTTTGGTCTTCTTCCATCCTGGTGGCTTCTATATATTTTCTGGTCAATATCGATTTTTTGGTCCTGAATATATCATGGATCAGGACATCGTCTTAGTAACATTGAACTATCGGCTTGGAACTTTAGGTAAAACTTTTTTGGAAATTTCTAAGTAAACAGATGACTGTTGATACGATATAGGATAATATACACATTCTGTTCTCCATTAGGTTTCATAAGTACAGGAGATTCGCTTGCACCAGGAAATTTGGGCTTGAAGGATCAAGTCGTAGCTCTTCGTTGGATTCAGAGAAACATTGCAGCATTCGGAGGAGACCCCAACTCGGTTACTATTAGTGGTTACAGTGTCGGAAGCATCTCTGTGTTATTACACATGTTATCACCAATGTCAAAAGGTCTTTTCCACAAAGCAATTGCGATGAGCGGTTCTCATATACTATTAGAACCAATCCCAACAGAGCAAAAACACTTAGCCAAAAAACAGGCAGAATTATTAGATTGTCCAACAGACACAACAGGATCCATGTTGATCTGTCTAAAATCAAAACCAATCGAACAATTTACTGAAACTATGCCGCAATTTTTCGTGAGTTTTACTTATCTTAAATACATAAGTCTGATAAAAATTAGGCCATTGATTAAATTATTTATTTAGGAATGGTATGGTGATCCAATCTTAATATGGAAATGGGTCGTGGAGCCAGAAATAGAAGGTGTTGAAAGATTTTTAACTGGTCAACCTGCCGATTTGATCAGAGAAGGCAAGATTCATGAAGTTCCTCTCATCATTGGTATCACCGAAGGCGAATTTAGTGGTGTCGTTACAGGTAAGTAAATTCTATACGTTAATTTATAGAATAATCCTCAAAACCATGTGATTATAAAATTACAACATATTTGTAATTTAATGTAAAATATGTTGATACTTTTTCGTTAAAATTCGTAAAAATAATTATAAGATAATTTTTTTTCTTTTTTTTTTTATTATTATTTTCACTTTACTATTTACTTAATACCTAGTATAATTTCTTCCTTGAAATTCAAAGAAATATAAATCATGCGTTGAATCATTAAAATTAAATAATAAACGAAAACAAATTGTCTCAATCATTTTCATCTGTTTTAGGCATCGAGAAATTAGTCAAAGCAGGAAATACATCGATATTCGATAATCTAAATACAAGATGGGATACCATTGCGCCCATCAGTTTTATATACGAAAGGGATACACCTCGTTCGAAACATATCAGTCAAGAATTGCGACAATTCTATTTCGGAGATCAACCGATCAGTCGAGAATCATACAATGGAATATCTAATGTCAGTTAATCATAAAAATTCATTTTTTCAGTTCGATCGATGGCAATTCGTTAAGAGTTAACAAATTTTCTTTTTAATTAGATCTACGCTGATAGCGTTATCATATTCCCAGTACATCGTGCCGCTCAACTGATTGCTGATAATAGTAAACTTCCAGTATATTTCTACAAATTTTCATACGAAGGACGTTTCAGTTTCGCCATGTGGAACGATACAACTCCATACGGTAAAAAAATTTCCTGACAAACGGAAACATTCCTAATACAGAAATTCCGACTTTTATAAAATTTCGTAAAGTTTTTTAACACATTGAATTATGTAAGAAATAATTTTCTTCTACGAAAATTCACATCTTAATTAAATTTTACGCATTTGTCATTAGTTTCGATATAATTAGTAAAAGAGATAGAGAAATGTTTTTTCTGTAAAAGTTACATTATATTTGAAATCTTATTGGATTACAGAAAAAAGATATATTAGTAAAGCACTTGCAAATTTTAATAACATAAATAGTCTGAAATAAAATTGTATAGAAATCAAGATTTCTGAGCTCGGAATTTTTCTTTATAAAATCTACTCCTATATACCTTCAATTCAATTTGATTACATCATTAATATTATTGACATTCATTGTCTTTTTAGGACCACCTGTACACCACGATGATCTGCAATACTTATTTTACATGAGTGCCGTTTTCCCTTACTTCAACGCATCCGATCCGGAAATTCAAATGGTTGAACGTTATACTGCAATGTGGGCAAGTTTCGTAGAAACCGGTGAACCCATTCCAAGCAATGATAAGATGTTTAGTAACGTTAAGTGGGAGAGATTCACAAAGGAGAATGATAAATATTTAAACATTGATTTACATCCCACTATGAAACAAGGTATCTTTCCCGAAAGAATGGCTCTATGGGAACGATTGTTCCCTTTGCCACCACCGTCTCACTCCATCGATTATCAGAAAAGTCAATAAAATTTTGACTGTAATATCATAATGCAATTAACGAAATGTATTTCGTATATGTATACGTATATATTTTTTTTTTATGAAATAAAGAGGAATAGTACTACTATACTGTACATATATTCTTTTATCCTTGATTGTGCAACATGATATATAAATGACGTATCTATAAAGATAATGAAAAAGCTAAATATGAAACATCAATACAACTATATGAAGAAATTTTAATTTTGTTGCTTTATGAATTTATAGATAAGAACTTGCTTAGATTTTAGAATTAATTGATCGCAATGTAACAATTTTTTTTTGCAATTCTCTACAATAAAAATAAAAATAAGAAATACGGAGAAGAGAAGAGATCTAATAATAGTATTAGAATGACGTAAGAAATATTAACTAATGTATAAAAAAAGAAAAAAAACGAATTGTATTTATCATATGATTGGAAGAAAACAAAAAAAAACCTTTTTATTTTCCTACTATTCGAGAACTTATAAATATTTATTATTTCATGATTTAAATGCATTATTTAAATGCATTATTAAAAATACATTATTAAATGCATGATTTAAATGTACAAAAGTTTATATATATATTAACTTGGATATGTATTTTCTAAGTTTGAAAAGGAACCTACAACTTCACCAATGTTCTTAATTCGGAAAAAAACGAATGCAAAGAAGACGTATTATTTAGTAAGAAATTAATTCATGATATATTTTTAAATCTATCAGTTTAAAAAGAGAAAAAATCAGACCACATAAGACTCATTAAAAATATCTGATATAAAGTACTCGTATTAGTTTCAACATACAAGTATTAGTTTCTCTTGAAAGTCACCTTGATAGCATTTTTTCTTGTCTTGTATATCTTTCTTCCACAAAATTAATTTGAAATCACTTATTAATACATTCCTCATATATAGATATTAGCGGATATATAAGCTATACATTAAGAAAGATAATGATCGAAAAAGTTACATTCCAGAAGATCATATATCAAAAATATCTCTCAAAGTGTATTTATAGCATCATGTTGATTTCATTTTCGCTATGTTTGTGATTATTAGAGAAAAAACGTATACGTGTTTTCGATTGATGTTCATTTCCTTGACATTTACCAAAGTTATCCATTTCCACGGCGTTTTGTACTATTTGTGACGTTAGACCAGATATGCGTAGATCTTTCAACTTCATTGCTCCTTCCAGATAAGCGATTTTATGATTCAGAGTACATATTAGATTATCTTTCTCACGTAATTCTTGCTTCAATTGAATACAAATTTGATGTGGTACGTCTTCGTCTTTCTGATCAACTTCGATTTTTATATCTTCTATTACATTATTCTTTCGTCCTTTACATAAAAAGAACAACAACAAAAAAATAATATTGTCAAAATATTAATTAAAATATTAATAAAAATATTATTTAGGAATAGAAAGGAGAAAAAAAAATTAATTATTATATGCGTTTAGATATTTACCATAACTCAGGAAGAAATTCCAAAAGCAGAACCAACTAAACAACCATTTTGTAGCGTTAAATATCGCTCCCTTTATACAATTTATCTTTAATTGACGAGAAACAGAAAATTCTTTAATCTTCGCATTCTTAGATGTTAACATTTCAATAGAATCCCGATTATTCAGATTTTCCGATAATTTAACGTTATTGTTAACTGTGTAAAATATGACGAATCAGTATTTTTTTTGTTAAGAAAAACCAATAAGTCGATTTATATTTAATACCTAGCTCATCATTTCGCGTTTCATTTAACGACAAAACATCCTGATGATTGATTCTTTCGATTTTGTTTTTGATCTCAAAAAGGAGCTTCTCTATTGTTCCTTGATGACAATTAGCGAGTAAACTTATAATATCTTTGTTCAATTTCATATCGATCTTCGTTAATACTTTACGATTTAATGTATTCCAATTATCTTTCTTCAAGAAAAAATTATTTGCAGGTATGTAATTATGAAGATCAACGTAACGGGGATAATAATACTTGAGAATTTCAGCTAACAAGACTAATCGACAAAAATAAAGACAATTTATTAATAACAATGATTTTATATATAATATAATATATATATATATATATATATGTTAAACGACATATTAATATATTTAATATATTTAGATTTTCATACCGCCATCCGATAAATCTCTGTATAACGACAGAGGAGATATATTCTTCTTAGGTTTCGTAAAAGGAATACTTTCGATCCAGGCACATAATTCTTTCGAAATATCGCTTTGATCTTTTTTATACTCGCATTGATCTGCTATGTCATTCATTCTTTTGCCTTTTAATAACTTCCATTCACTAATAACGAAGTATACTTAACAATGTATGATCTTGAATAATTAATTTTTAATGATATATCGTACAAAATTGATACACATTTTCGTATTCTTCATAATCTTTCTGATAAATTTTGTCTCATTTCGATAACAACAAGCTTAATTAATTATCTCAACAGACAATTTTTATGTCTCAACGCATGTCAGCATCATTGACCGATATGAAATCTGTATTAATTGCTAGATATATCAAATATCGCATCTTTCTTTTATTTCAATAAATGAATTTAATAAAAACAGAACTTAACGAAATAATAATTAAAATTTCAAGATTCTAATTAGCGTCAATATAATCTTTATTTTTTTTTTTTTTTTTTCTTAACATAAGACGCTAAAATTTAAATGCGAATTACAATTGTTAATAATTAAAAATTCTACATTTAAAATTCAATCAAATGTTAAAATACACATTTATCCATTGATAATATTTAATCGATATATTTTCTTTTTATTATATACTTAATTTGTGTTCTGTTTATTTTGTTTTTTTTTTTTTATCACTATTACAAGATTCAAATATATTTTCATGTATTTTAATTGAAAGATTATTATTGTAAAATTAAAATATCCTGTAAAATAATAATACTTCAACTTGGGCAATGTGATAATAAAAATGAGAAATAATGTCATTTGACGTAACAAATTATTATTATTTGTATTAATAACATTTATAAACTAATTATTTAAACTGTTTGATTGAATACAATAATAATAAAACGACTTAATGTATCTTAACTTCATGTCTTATATTTTTGGATCGATTGATTGCAACTTAATCATTCTTTCACTGATCTCTCAAAATTTCTTATCCGGTACAGAGTTTTGGATGATTCTCGTTAAACTTACTTTCTACAAAAAGAAACGAAGATAATTTAAAGCGTATGATATAGTACGTGCACCAAAAGTGAAACTTCTTTAATGTCGATCGAAATGTACAATTTTAAAAGCGTGATATTATTTTTCTTTATTGTTTTATATGCTCAAAAAATTTCATAGAATATTTTTTTAAAAATTTCTACTTGAATAACACATAGTATATTACAAAACGAGAGAAAAAAAGAAGATATATATAATAATAATACTAAATTTAATATAATAGGATTCATGAAATCATTTCCTGAAAATAATATCTTTATTATTCCTCTTTTTTGAGAACTTATGAGGGAAGAAATTTAATAATAATAACAATAATAATAATAATAATAATAATAATAATAATAATAAAATTAGAATAACGTAATGCATATTAATCTATATTTAAAAAAAGAACAGATAATTGGATTCATCAAATTATTTCGAAAAAAAAGAGAAAAACTTCGTTTTTTTTTTTTTTTTTTTTTTTTTATTCGAAAACAAAAATATTAATAATTCCACGATTTTAAGACGTAATGAATCGCAAACTTATATTCTTACATTGACATTACAATTATCTCTCTTTTATTATCTTCTTTGTAATTGACAAAAGTGCTAATAATAAATAAATATATATATATATATACTTATATATTTTGAAGAAATAAACATTATATAAATAAATTACACATAATAATCATAAATATTATATAAATAAGTTATAGAAATTTGATATTCAAAGTTGAACGATTTTACGATAGAATTTAAACAATAGAATAATTATTGAGAAACCATTCGATCAAAACAATCATTTACAAATTTATCGAATACCTTAGCTAATTGATGAAATAATAAAAAGTAATTAGAAGGAAACCTTTAATTTTATTAGTTAAAACAATATTTCTAAATACCATGATCAGCTTGGCGCCTCTCTTAACAAGATTCTTAGTTGTTTCCTTACCAATGGCAGACGTACAGCCAGTAATTAATATTATAATTCTCTTGTTATTCTTACAAACGTCAATATTGCGATAAAAATAATTCCAATATATCACTAAAAGTAAACATGTAATATTAAAGACTGCTAGATAAGAAACTAACGATTTATCTATAATGTTTGAGAACATAATCTGAGGAATAAAATATATCGATGTTTAATCTTTCTAATATGACGGGATACTTATGAATTAAATAAACTAAATAGCTTTTTACCTATGTCTTTATGTTAATAGATAGAATAAACTGATTCTAAATGAAATATGGCGGAGGAAGTACGAGGAATGATGGGTTTGATTAGTAGAAGTGATAGGAGAATCGATTGTTAGATGTCGCCTGTGTTGTTGGAAAAAGATTTGGAAATCTGCCGCTAGATGTCGTTGACAATTCACTATGTATTAAGAACTTTTTACATCAAGTAACAATTATGATATATTTATGTAGCTATGTTTGATATACAGTAGATATAATCGGACTATGATTTCTAGCAGTTACGGCTATGGTCTCTAGAAGAGTCGAAGAAAGAATGTATGATTTTTTTTGTGTTTTTAGCGTCTTTTTCGTCTCTGTTTTCAGGATCTTTGTTGCCTTTTACTTTGTTTGGTTAGTTTCCCGTGTGTACATTTGGTGGCGCCGAGGTGTATTAGTTATATGTCTTGCCGAAAGAGGCGTAATAGTCGCGACGAGGTCGCCATAAGAGGTTGCTCTGATCGTTTGCTTCCTAAGATAGCACTGACAATAATAAGAATGACAACGTATATATATGTAAATATGTCAATAAAAAGTTGCATAATGTATATGTATGGAAAATCCATTAAAAAGTATTTCCATAATATATTCTTTTGTATTTCTTATTTACATTCTTTTCGATATTCCTTTTTCACAAAATGTAACGAAAAGATTATTTATAGCAACTTAGTTTTTTCCTATTATCTAATATTAATGGCACAATATCTTAAAGTAATTAATCAACTTCTTTGTTTTTTATATCAAGGAGCTCCTCGATCGATCCTTAATGATCGAGTAAATGAAATTAGTAAAAACAGAGCTTAGTGAAATGATAAAGTATTTTAAATTTCAAATTGGCGTCAATATATCTCCCGTATATTTCTTTCATATAAAACGTTAAAATCTAAAAGCAAATGATCGCTGTTGATAATTCAGATTCCTACATATGAAATCCTTCTAAAGATAAATATACATTTATCCATTGATAGCATTCTATCTATACATTGTCCTCTCTATATATACTTAATGTATGTTCTGTTTATTTTTTGATCAGTATTACAAGATTCAAATATATTTTGACGTATTGTGATAGAAAGTTAATTATTGTAATATTAAAATGCCATGTGAAATGATAACACTACAACTTGGCCAATGTGGCAATCAAAGTAAGAAATATGTTATTTCACATAATAAATTATTATTTTTATATCATTATAATAATATTACCTTCTAACATGATCTTCAAAATATTATGCGAATGAGCTTTCGTTTATAAGAATGATTTTATTTTAATATTATGTAAACTTTAAAATTTATTAATCTTTTTTCCTAACATTGTTAAAAATTTAACTTTGTGTTTATCTTTTATTAACTTTATTATATTTATTAGAAATTAATTTTATATTAATTCATATATATTTTATTTCAGTTGGATTTGAATTTTGGAAAAGATTATGTGCAGAACATGGTATCAGCCCAGAAGGGATTTTAGAAGATTATGCCATAGATGGAACTGACCGAAAAGATGTCTTTTTTTATCAATCAGATGATGAACATTATATACCAAGAGCCGTTTTATTAGATTTAGAACCTAGAGTAATTCATACCATCATGAATTCTCCATATTCAAAAGTAAGTTATGAAAAATATCAGTTCAAATAATTTGTACACTTTTATATTTAAGATTATATTTTAATAATTGTATGTCTATTTAGCTCTATAATCCAGAAAATATATATTTATCGAAACATGGTGGTGGAGCTGGCAATAATTGGGCCTCTGGCTATCATCAAGGAGAAAAATTACAAGAAGAAATTTTTGATATTTTAGATCGAGAAGCAGATGGAAGTGATAGTTTAGAAGTATGAAATTGAAAAAAAAATAAAATAAAACAAAAATAACAAATAAATGCATTTAGAAATGTTTAAAATGTATATAAATATCATATCGTTATTTCAGGGTTTTGTCTTGTGTCATTCTATAGCAGGTGGTACTGGTTCTGGTATGGGATCTTTTATGTTGGAATCTCTTGCAGACCGATTTCCAAAAAAGTTGATTGAAACGTATAGCGTCTTTCCAAATCAGGATGAAATAAGGTTCTTAGGCATTATATAATTACAATATCTTAAAATAATATATCTAATATGATTCTGATAATTTTATATTATTATTATGTCCTTTCTAGCGATGTTGTGGTACAACCATACAATTCTTTACTAACGTTAAAAAGACTAACTCATTGTGCAGATTGCGTTGTTGTCTTAGACAATACAGCTTTGAATAGAATTGCATCGGACAGACTACATATACAAAACCCTACTTTCACACAAATTAATAAACTTGTCTCTACAATAATGTCTGTCAGCACCACAACTCTTAGGTATCTTTTTCATATTTATTTATTTATACACATTCTGCTTATATAATGATTTTATTAGAAATTTGTTCTTTACATATATAATATATTAAGAGATATATCATATATATTTTGATTTATACTTATATATTTGATATTTTTAATTTTATTATACAATGCTTTATAGATATCCTTCATATATGAATAATGATTTAGTTAGTTTAATTGCTCCATTGATACCTACACCACGTCTACACTTTTTAATGACAGGATATACACCTATTACTACAGATCAAGAGGTATATATAAATATAATATTAAGAATATATTTAAATTTAATTTTTGATAACATAAATTATTAGCTTTTATGTATATATGTGTATTAATTTATATATATATTTATATATATATATATATATATATATATATATATATATATATATATACATATATACATACATATTTATATTTACATGATAACAGGGTGCATCAGTAAGGAAAACATCTGTTTTGGATGTAATGCGACGTTTACTGCAACCAAAAAATATGATGGTTTCTGCTGCATTGGATAGAAATGCTTCTCATTGTTACATATCTATTTTGAACATTATACAGGTAAATTTATATTTTTATAAATATCATCTTTCCATAATATATAATAATTATTTATTAAAGATACTATCGGTTCAATCATGGTCTTGTTTTTTTTCACTATAGAATTATTATTTATTATTATATAGGCTAATGATATGTATACTAATAAAATTAATAATTTTTTAATTTTTTTTGTTTAGGGCGAAGTCGATCCCACACAAGTACATAAATCTTTACAAAGAATACGAGAACGGAAGTTAGCGCAATTTATACCCTGGGGACCTGCTAGTATACAAGTTGCTCTTTCTAGAAAATCTCCGTATATTCAAAGTACACATCGTGTATCAGGTTTAATGCTGGCCAATCATACCAACATATCATCAGTAAGTATATTTGAGTAATAATTCAAATCAAAGGATATAAAACCGAATGGAAATGAATATGTTGAAAATTATATGAATTATTAAAATCTGTGTAATAATTCTATTCACTTATATATACTATTTTAGCTCTTTGATCGAGCCCTACAACAATATGATAAATTACGCAAACGAGAGGCATTCTTAGAACAGTTTCGAAAAGAAAAAATGTTTGAGGATAATCTTGATGAGCTTGATAGTTCAAGAGCTGTAGTTGAATATTTAGTAAAAGAATATCAAGCAGCAACTAAACTTGATTACTTAACATGGAATCCAACTAAAGAACAATAAAAATATATGAGCTGTTTAACATGTAGTGTATTTTGCACTACCAGTTTTTCTTTTTGATAATTTTATATTTATACAATGTTCTGCATGTGTTTTTGTGCCATACACTATTTCATTGCAAATTTTAATACAGTTGTTCCAAGATCATTAATTACCTAGCAAAGTATTAATATAGTTTTATATTATATATATGAACTAGCTAGTTTAAGTTCTCTATATTTTCTATGCAACTTGTTGTAATAATAGAAAATAATATCGTGTTAATAAATATAATTGTATGAAAATTTTACAATTTACAAAGGATGAAGTATTTGGTTTAATATAATAATAAGTGATTTAAATCGTTTTATGAAATAAACAATTTACTTATTAAAATAAAAACATGTTTTATAATCAAGATTACATAATGGAAGAGCTGAAATAATATTAACAATGATATAATTTATTTTACAATGTTAAACAATATCTTTATATTTTATATACTCTGCAACATAAAATAACAAAAGAGAATATATAAATTTATCTAATTTTAATGTCATATTTTGTTGAATAATATTAACATGTTAATGTTAATAAATTACATCATATATATTTATATATGTATACGAGTAATTATTAAGGGAAATAATGATCATAATTTAATGAAATTTAATGAAACTGAGCGAACATTGACTTTAATTCATATTTAAAAATTGATTTGTATATGGATTGTCCACGTATAGTATCTTTGTATGTATATATAGTATTACATTTATTAATACACAATAACAGATCCTAAAGAGATTAGAGGAGTACAAATTTAGACCCATGCTGCAAGACATAATGTTTACATATAAAATACAATTATAGATATTTTAATAAATAAATAAATTTGCTATTGTATATAGTTTATTATTTTAAGGAAGTTCAACTTCAGTAGTGTTAATCTAGTTAGTGCCCACCATCATCGAGTTTACAAGTAACACTACAATTTATTAAAATGCAAATAACTTAATAGTGAAAAATATGTATAATAATATTTCTTATTCATATTATAATAAAATTAATAAGAACAGCAATATAGTATACAAGTATATCTTATAAACTCTTTATACAGCTAACAATCCGTTTTATAAAAATAAAATATTTTTGTTATGAAGCAACAAGTGCTATATCATATATTAAATAATAGTAAATTATTGATATATTTAATTTCATACATAATCAAATGTTCCATTATCAAATCAGTACTATAATTTCGAATTAATAATAAATGAAAATAGTCAATTATTATATTGACATCCTAATAGATTAGATTATTTATTAACTATTAAGCTTTGATTTAGATATCCATTAATAATTTAAACAATAAATATTATAATGTTTGAAAATTATTAAACTAAATATAAAAAAAATTTACAAAAAAAATATCAGCTTCTACCTAGTTATTTATTTTTCTTTTTTATAATATAGTAACTTAGAGAATAAGCTAAAAAAATATTTAGTAAAGCTTCAAAAATATTATTTTTTATATTTCATAGTATTTATTCTTTAACCATTAGCCTCAGAATAATATAGAGAACATTTGTGAAAAATAGAGCTCTGCAAAATTACAAGCTTGTTAAAAAATATTTGCATTTACTAAACATTGGATTTATAACATAGATAATAGCAATTTCTCCATGGACTCCATTGTACTCCTGACTTTAATATTTTAATGAATACTTTCAAAGTACTTCTTTTTTAGGTGTTTATAAGATTACTATTACTTTCGGCAATATTAGGTTTTGTAGTATCAAGAAAGAAACTTAGAAAAGAAAGAATCAGCCAATTATGGAATATACATTATACATCGCACTATAATAAACGAGCTAGCAGAAAATATTGACAATTCCAGTTAAGTTTGAAATCTTTTACTATAAATTAATATATGACTTAGGAGTTACCCTGCATATATTGTTGTGCTTTATATTGTATATATCTTCTCTCATTTTACAATTTGCACGTATTATATTTCCATCTCTGTTACAAGAATCATAAAAAATACATGCAAATAGCATTTAATTATTTCATTTATATAAGTGGTTATTAATTGTAGAAAATTGGAAAGAATTGAAAAAGTAAATGTTACAAATCAGTGACATAAGTCAAGTACTTATCACTATCCATAATAGCAATTCTGTATTATATTGGACTAATACTCATGTAGTTTCTTCATTTTATATATTAATACATGAATACGCATAGTTCTCAATACATTTCCATTCAGAATTACATTATAAACTTTCATAATGTATATTTAGAATAATTTGCTAAATAATATATAATAATTGAATGAAAACGAATGCAGACTTTTACTTCTGTATCTAATATTTTTTTTTATAAATGCAACATAAAATATAACATTTTGCATAAATCTTGCTGCATAGTCATATTGAATCTCTCATTATGAAAATATATACTATTCATGTCATAGAGAAAAAGACATTTGTTTACTAAACCGAACTAAAAAACGATCATATAAAAATCTTTATATAATTAAAAAGCTTTGTTTTGAAAACTGCAACCATAATTATTTTATAGTTTGTTTTCATTAAAATATTTTTTATATACTTGTCATATTGTATAATAATAATAATAATAATAATAATATTAATAAAATTCTATACTTTTAATATAGATAGCTATTTTTGATATGGTACATTAACAATGAGCTAAGCACCACAGAAAATTTTAAAAGTAAATTTGGCTGCAATTTACCGAAACTACATATTGTCCTCTTCTTTATTAGTATGTGCTGGTGTAGCTGGAGTTGGATCATCATGAAATAAGGGATTTTTTACCTCCATTTCACTAGTCTTAAAAAGGATAAAGCAAAATCATCTTAATAATAATAATAATAATAATAATAATAATAATAATAATAATAATAATAATAATAATAATAATTTAATTATAATAATAATAATAATAATAATAATATCAATAATATTAGTAATAAGACAATTATAATAACTTACTGCAGCTAAACCAGGACATTCATAAACAGTATAATCGCCTTCTTCATTTTCTTCATCACTTTCTGCTTCGGATAAAGATCCTGGATCTCTAGTTGTAGAGGTACGACTATAAGCAGTACAGTTGCAAATGCAAAGAGACTTATGTAAAATAAAAATTCATGGAATTATAATACTGATACAAACTTTTCCATAGCAATAATCTGTTGTTTCTGATGTTGAAAATGATACATTTGTGCTGATTGAGCCAGTCTTTGGTCTTCAGAAGGTGATATATCCTTATTTGGACCTGTTACACCATAAGCTGGATATTCTATATCAGCAGCTGCTTTTACTCCACGATGCAATCTGATATAAACATATATTAAAATATACCAATACTTCGAAATTAATATCTCACAAAATAAATCTATAAATATTACCTGCACCATGTTAAACTGATTAATACACAAATGAACATTATTGCTGCACTGCAACCAGCAATAACAGCTGAAAATAAATGTGAATATTATATATATATGAATGGATATAATTAAAATAAAAATTTCGCAGAAATTGAAGAATTTTTCCAAATAAAATCCCGACTTTTAATTAATTCAATCACAAATTGTGATCTTACCAATAAAATATATATCATCATTTAAATTTTCAGCAATTGAAACAACAAAAGGACGATTTTTTTCAGATTTTTCTTCTTCCATTAATGTTCCTACAGTAATATTTCTTATTTCATTGTGTTTATCGATCTCTATATCTTTTAATTGTTTTACCGTAGTTTGTTCATTTAATATATTTTCTTTGATAATTATGGGCTCAATTGTTAACTCCTGATCTCTCTCATTATTTCTAGTATCTGCACAAAATAAAAATGTTACTTTTTCCATTCTAAAATTAATCATATTTTTAAAATTACATTCTATACCTTACCCACAGGAAAAATGGTATTTTCATAATACCTAGGATCATTAGGTTGAATAAATGGATATTTTTCTTTCAAATTTGAGTCATCAAAAAAATATGTGAATTCAGGTACTTGTGCAAATGATGGTATAAAGTCTTTATTTTCTTCTATTATTTGTCTATTACTTGACATCAAATTTTTTTTTAAAAGATCAGCTATTATTTCTTTGTCAGTGTTATCTTCAATCTCTGCATTGTACAGAGATTGTCTTTTTTCTTGCAAATATCCAATATCTATATTTCTGTACTTTCGATTATCTTTTATTAATTCATTACCTTGATAAGATAGTTCAGAATCAAAGTAATCTTTAAAGTTTTTAAACAATGGATTAAAACCATAATATAAAAGATTATAATCGTTTTTAGGCAAAGTCTGTTTTAAATCTCTATGTTGAATCTGGGAAATATAATTCCAGGGTGTTAATTTTTGTTCTCTCAATCTATCATCCAAATTAAATTTTTCTTTTAATGACTTAAAAATTTCATGTTCATCTTGTTCGTTAAGATCCAAGTGATGTTTCTTGTGAATCTGTGAGGTAAGAAGTGGTAGTAGATATGAATGATGCATGTGTTGTTTCTGATTTTGATTTGTAATGTATTCAGCGAACTGTTTTAAAGCAGTAATATCTTGTGGCACTTCTGGAACTGCATCTAAATATAAATATAATCGGTAAGAAACCAAACTATCTAACATTATTAGATGACACCACATAAAGCTTATGTTTTATAAGAACTATGCCCTTCATGCAAATATGTTAATTAAATTAAATCACTTTCAAATCAAATCTCTTTAATTTAATAATTATCAGAATATAATCATGAACTATTTGACAAATTAGATACCTATAAACAATCAGAAGAATATTATACATTTTTATATATATATATATATATATATATATATATATATATATATATGCGTGTATATATATATATATACATACATATATGTATATATATGTAACATATATATATATGTATATATATATATATATACACAAATATGAAATATAGATGATTAATTCAATTTGCGACATACTATACTTGTAACCATGTCATATTATAGATGAGAAACAAAAGAAATTAATTTGTAAAACTTACCCTGGTAAAATTCAAGTTCGCCATGAGAGAGATTCGTTAGGATACCAAAAGTAATTAGCCATGCACAAGTAATCAAACTAAATGACATTTTGATCATTACAGCTGCAGGTATTTTACCCACAGGTTTTTATCGTTGTATCTTTGTTCGCGGTTCCATATGCAAGCACGACATTTCATTGAAAGAGACAGAGCTTGCGCGGTCACGTTCATCTGCAATCAATAACCCCGCCATTGCCCTTTAGGCGTTACGGTATCTTTGATAAACTAACGTAGGTGTATACGAATGTAATCAATCAATTAAAAGTTTAATGATTATTTACATACATGACTAATCGGATAATAATGTTAAATTATTTATGCTTTACCTATTACATCGAATCATTTAATTATTGATTGTTATTAGGTATTATTTTTTTTTTTTTTTTGAACAATAAATATTTTGAACAAAATCTTTCCTCTACTATGCGTATATTACAAACTAATCAAAAATAGATTATTTAAAAATCTAAAAAAACAAATTATTACTTTAATTACACTTCCCACTATTTATTTATTAAATATTTGGTCAAATTATATTGATCGTAATTCTTATGAAATCACTTTGGTAATACGATTTCCAGATTTTGAAAAACCGTAATTTTAATTGTACGAGATAATATATATATATATATATATATATATATATATATATATATATATATATTATCCTTATTGTTCTACTATCATACGCTACAAAAGATAACTGGTAACTTATCAATTTTCATATAATGTTATTCATAAATCTATTCATAATATAAACTATATTTTTTCTATCATATTAAAACTTTCGTATATTGATACATTTAAAGGCATAAAACGATATCACATAAAAAAAAAATTGAAAATATACGAAATATGCACATGTATTTCTGATGGGTCAATCCCATAAAGGGATTTTTTTATACATACATGTATGAAGATTGCCTATAAGTGGGGGCATATTTTCAAATTTAGTTCATCGAATTCAATTGTAGATGGCGACAAAATAAATATATTTTGAATTCTTTTTGTTTTAACTTGGAACAGTTTTAATTAAATAAAAACAGGCAAATAAAAAATATTAATATTAATAAAGTATATTACATACTCATTAATAATTTAATACTCGTAATATTATTTAATATAATTGCAATTTGTGATTAAAGTAATTTCGAAAAACAAACAGTACAGCTTTTTTAAAAATTAAAAAATTGTCAATGAGACAAATCTTAATTTATTATTCTAATTCTATGAAAAATTAGGAACGATTAATATATTAATATATTTTGATTGTTTAACTTTATTTATAATTCACTATTCTTTCTATTTTAAAAATCAATCAAGAATAATACAAAAGAAATATTAACAATTACAATTATAATAGAAAACCAAGAAGCATGATAGGAACAATTTGCATAAGAATATAAATATTATATTGTTGATTTGTTTAGAAAATGAAAGGAGATATAGAAATTCTATATAGAAGATAGGAATGAACTTAATTAACAATTAAATAAACATTCAATGTTTAAATAAACTAATATATATCTTAGTTATTATAAAAGTTGTTTTAAAAAAATGTTAAGTTATTCATTGTACAAATAAGTTAATAATAATTACTTTCTGTCTCTCATGTTATTTTTATAAGATATAAAAAATATATTTTTTTTTTTTTATTTTAGGACTTTGAACTCAACAATCTGAGAAAATGGTAAAAAATTAATATCATATTTAAATTTTGCACAATAAGGAATAACATTGATATATTGAAAACATATAAAATGATTAGATTTATAAAGAGGCAGTTTGACATAACATTATATATTATTTGTTTGTATTAGACTCATTTTGCTTGATTCACATACTTTTTTTTTATTGATGTTCATTTAATCCAAATAATAATTATGAAAATAAATAAATTGTCAAAAAGAGTCCATTAATGCTATTAAGTAGCATTATAATACGATGAGAAAATATAAATTTGAAGGTAACTATATTAAAAAAAAAAAAAACTTAAAAAAATAAAGACGATGCAACTGAAGAATATGAACAACAGTTTGGTATATTACTTACATTTGCAAAGATACATTGCTATCAAACATAACTATATTTTAAAGACTGGGATATTATTTTATAATTAGATCATATTTACAATAACATAAATGAAACATATATGATGATATTTTACTTAATCAAATAATAATCTCGTGGGCTATTATTAACTATACACTTATTTTAAAGAAATAACATATTTAATATATAAATAAGCACTGTTGGATATACCTAAATAATCAAATCTTTGAAAAGCGTGAATACCAAAAAGTAAATAGTTTTTGTCTTTTTTATGTTTGCTAATGAAAACTTACATAAAACTAATATTTATAATAGCAGAAGAAAGTAAAATATAATGCCACGAGTTGTATGTTATTTCATTACACAATGTAGATCAACTTTTATTATACAGCTGTAATAATTCTTTCCATCTCTTTCATATTTTTTACTAATTACAAATATTTGATTACTAATTTTACAATTAAAAATTATTTATATATGCACAAACACATAGTTCTGTGCATAACATCTTATAAAACAGTGGCAACTTTTATATTATGGATTCAGAATCCAAACTCACCAAATAATATTAATTTTTACATAAGATCAATTATTTTTTTCTCACTTTTAATTTTGGAAACTGAATTATAAAATAAAGTTTTCCCACTGCATTATTTGATATTTCAAATATGTGCAAAAACACACAAGGCAAAACCATCTATTTTATTCATACTTATAATTGATTTTTCTTCTCGTACAAGAAGACATACAAAAATTGCGCAAATATGCCAAAATTTAATAAATGGGTATAATTCAAGGCGGTCAAATAAATGCTGCTTGTAATTAGTATTATATTAAGTTATGGCAAAATTAAAATTAAAACAATCATATAAAATCATATTGTACAATTATGTAAAAAGATCATGTATGCTATAGGATGAAACATGATTTTAAAGTTTAAAATGCAAAAATTAAAAATTGAATTGTTATAATGACCGTTAATAAAATGGTTACTGTAACTAAGTTAAATTTTATATCTCAATTTTTAGATCATAAGAAATTAATGCATATTATACGAAATTATAACAATTTGAATTATAATTAATATCAGATGTATCATACAGAGCTTTTTGAAAATTAATACATTCTATTGCAAAATTAAGTTTAGGTCATGAACATTGTAAATTAATTATATATAAACTTAAAATGTTTTTACATAAATAAATTAGTAACTATTTGTATTTATATTTATTTTTATAATTAACTATGCTATTAGAAGAGTAATGTTATTGAAAAAAAAAAAAAAAAAAAATAAAAATAAAGGAAAAAACAAAAAAAAAAAAAATAAAGAAAAACAAAACTTTGTCTTAATTTAAATATAATAATTATTTTGAGTAAATTTACAACAATCTGAGACTATTTATAGGCACTAATTTTCAAAATACTCTGTATAGGTACATAATATGTTGATGAGAGGCCAAATGAATCGAGTACCATTTTGTGCCAGTGTGAATATAGTTCTCAGATTTACAAAATCCTTTTATACAATGATGATTATTCAGATTCAAGGAATAATATATAGATCAAGGATGCAATTTGTATAATATAGAAGGTTTGTATAAAATAGAACACTGTAATATTCAGATGCCCTTCAATAATGTTGACCACTTAATATTTGATTATTATATTGTCCATTTATTAACATTTCTATTTCCCAGTTTTATCTTTCACTGTTCGGCTTTTTCTCTATCATCCTTTTTTCTTTTCCAATAAAACTTTTATGTTGATCCTGCCAAACAGACAGGACTAGTATATTATATATTTCAATAGTTTTCAACTTTTAATCAATAGTCTGCACTTACTTCATTCACATTCTTAATTTTATATATATATGTATATATATATATGTGTGTGTATATATATATATTTATATATATATGTATTAAAAATATTTACAACTTTATTCGCAGCTTTGTCATTTTCGTTTACTAAAACTGTCCCTACTCCAGAGCAAGGAAAAATTCTTGTGGAAAGTATTTATCCATTTGCACTGTTTTAGATGTACTTGATTTTTTTCATATAGTCCACTACTTATTAATTTCAGTTATAACTGAATTATTTCCACAATTTAATTATTTTCTGGATTTGCTTCCTTCTCTCCTTCTCCATCTCCTTCCTCACGTGTCATACCTTCCATGGGAGCAGGAGTTTCCTCTATACTTTTAACATTAGTTGATAATTGATCAGTGGTTGTTATCACTGATGGTGGTCCATTTTGTGCAGCACCTTGTGGAAATCCTGTTTCAGCTGACACTAAATGCGACGGCATATGTGGAGATGCCGTTTGAGACTTTCTACTTCTTTCACCTTTACGCCATAAAGTGATTTCCTGTCAAGGAAAAAAAAAAAAAAAAAAATAACAAATGAAATTTTTATAATTGATATAAGGACATATTAAATTACAGAAACAAGTGCAAATGTGACGTTAACTTACTTGCTGTTTAAAATATCTGCGATCTTCCTCATCCATTAGAACTAAGTTGAGAAAATATCTAACACTGAATTTCTTGTTAATATCACGCATTGTGGGAGCTAAATCATATCCCGCTAGAAATACTCTAATAGGTATAGATTCTCCACGTACTGGAGCACCATCCATAATTTCATATTTAGCTATCGTTTCATTTTCTGTAAATGTATGTGGCCCTGCAAAGATATATTCTAATTATAACTTTAGTAAAGTCTATGATATATAAATAATTGTTTACAAAAACAAAATTGTTTTCTTCCATTTATGGCATGCTTATAAATTGTATAAAATTATGAATAATGATCTATCCGCTATACGGGGCAAGACAATTTATTAATATGGTTAAATATATTTGAACATAATGAAGGCTAGAAAAATCTACTAATAAGAAACAGCTGATATTATTGTAATGATATCAAAAACTCAAATTATCAATGTGAAGTAAAGTAATTCTAACATATCGTATTACAATTATGTATATGTTCTTTATTATATATATAAATATTTTACCATATTAATTAAATCGAAATACCCTGTAAAATATCTTAGTAAATTGCTGCTAGAATATTCTATACCAGAACCAGTTGTTTCTCGTTTTATAATGGCAATTTCCATATGCTTGATTTTAATTCTAACCAATAGAAAGTATATTTTACCCACAATAACATCTTTTAAGTGATATCTAGAAGAAAATTATAGCAATAAAATATCATATACATAAAATATAAGAAATTATAATATAATTTCATGTTATAATTAAATTATTAATTTCTTACTTGCTTTTGTTGTATTCAAATTCAATATGCAGGCAGTCTTCTATTCCGACTTCCATTTTAATAGGATTGTTCATATCAGGATAGGAACTAAGTGTATGCACAACTAGTTCGAGTTCTTTAACAATATCACTAAGTCTTCGAACAATTGTCACTTTGAGAAAGTATCTAAGCCGCACATTAGAACCAGTATAACTTTCATAAGGCTTCTCAACATTTGCAAATTCAAAGGTATATACAGTATTATGAGTTAATTCACCAGGCCTGGTTAACTCTTTTACCAGATTAATAAACTCATGATGATTACCTCTGTCATAGTATAATTCAATCTGCCCAATGAATTCCACTTTAACACCTTGATGTTCTAGCTTACCAGCTTTTCTCAAACTAATGGTAATCTATAAGCAATGAGAGAATAATCCTATTATGTATGTAACAGTAGAATACATTAACTAAAATTAAATTACTTGTATAATGTGATAATGACTGTTGAATGATACTGAGAAATTTTTAAAAGAATATTATATATCCTATATTTATTAATTTATATTGATAGATATAAATTAACTTAAAAATATATTTTTGGTTATAACAATACTATAATATATTATCTAATATATATCAACAAAGTTTACATAAAATTATAAATATAATGAAAAATAATAATAATAAAATTAGCAAACTTTTGTCAATACTGATGGTTGATTATTATACTTTGACACTTAATCCATATATCATCAAAGTAATTCTTAAATTATACACATACTTGAAAACTTGAATATCCTATAATATATGCTGATAATACTATCAAATGAAAACTCCTACCTTTCCAGATATTGCCTCCCCATCATAATAAAGCAAATGATGTTCTTTTTTGCCATCCTCAGATTTGATATCTGCTGTCTTTCTGGTCTCTGCACCATCCAAAGTAATGTCTATGTCAGCAGACTGACCGAATCCAAAGAAACTCTACGAAAGAAGATAGATCATAAAGATATTGTGAAAAAATTTAAAACAATTTAATAATGAATTGACGCTTAAAAAAAAAAAAAAACGTACCATTTTTTTTTTAAAAGGGGTGTACTCTTATAGAGATTCACAGGTTAACACCACTTTTGTATTCACGCAGACTAAACAAAATTTACAAGGTCAATGAAAAATCCTGCAACGCAACATTTTTTCTTAATGTAGATTATGAAAAAAGTGTGGTTATTTTTTTACTTTCTCTCAAAAGTCCAGTAGTAGCACCAGTAGCCAATATGGCTGCCTGCTACCCCCACTCTCTCCATTCAATATCAAACCACGGACACCTATTGTTAGATCGCGTATCGCGTATTAAATGTATTACTTATTACATTTGTATTTTACACGACCACTATGTAACAAAATGTATGGGATTATCGCCAGAAAGCGAAAAAAGATCCCTAGAATTAAAGAAATTTATAGTTTGTCCATTATATTTAATAATTAAGTGTTGGTAGTGAAACGTTAGTTAGAAAATTCGCGTTATTAAGTTTTCATGTGATTCTATCCGCCTACCGTGAAAGACGAAAATTCGACCAATGAGAATTTAGAATAAAACAAGTATGTTTTCATTAAATGTATGTTGCAATCATTTGTAATAAGAAAACGTGAGGAAAACGTTTAGATATATTTGAGTGAATTTGTTAAGGAAAATTAATGAATTTGAAAAAGATTTGACATTATCAATGTTCAATTCTTTTTCTCTAATAATACGCGATACATATATAAAGTTCATAATTTAAACAAGTATGATTTGTGTTATAAACATTGTGTGAAAGAAAATGAAATTATTCTTATATATCATAGGATATTAAATATTAAAGATCTCTTTTTTTTTTTTTTTATATATTCTAGTACAGATCATTTTATCATCGAAACAAAATGTTTAATACAAATGGAGCTATACGATCAGGAACAGCGACATCATCAAATCCTATGCAAGATTTTGAGGTTGTCTCACCACCAGATGATTCTATTTCTAGTTTAAAATTTAGTCCTGCTTCATTACAACAGAATTTTCTTGTTGCTGGTTCTTGGGATTGTAATGTTCGATGTTGGGAAGTCGAACAATCTGGTAAGACAGTTCCTAAGTCAATACAATCTATGGCAGCACCTATTCTTGATGTTTGTTGGAGCGATGTAAGTTTATCTCATGTTGATACATTATATTAACATAAATCTGATTATTTTCCTAATATAATTAATAATTATCATTTTCTTTTTAAATTAGGATGGAACAAAAGTTTTTATGGCTTCATGCGATAAAACTGCTAAATGTTGGGATTTAGCTTCAAATCAAAGCATTCCTGTAGCAGCTCATGATGCTCCTATTAGAACTTGTCATTGGATTAAAGGAACTACGTATTCTTGTCTGATGACTGGTTCTTGGGATAAAACATTAAAGGTTATAGATTATTTTACCATATATTACTTTATATTAAATTTATATTGTTATTTATTTATTAATTTTATATATTTAGTTCTGGGATTTAAGGAATCCAAAACCAGCAATGACACTTAATTTACCTGAAAAATGTTATTGTGCTGATGTAGTATGTATTTAAATTTTTTGAAAATAATTATTCAGTATATATATATACATTATCATTCAATATATATAACTATATCTATCATTCTTAATTAATAAAATTATTTGAAGGATTATCCAATGGCTGTAATAGGAACAGCAGGACGTGGATTAATAGTATACCAATTAGAAGGAAGTCCACGTGAATTTAAACCTGTTGAATTAAGTTTAAAATATCAATATCGATGTGTAGCAATTTTTAGAGATAAAAAGAAAATACCTACTGGTTTTGCCATTGGAAGTACAGAAGGACGTGTAGCTATACATCATTTAAATCAAAGTAGTAAAGACAATTTTACATTCAAATGTCATAGGATAAATGGATCTCCAAATGGTTACCAGGATATTTATGCAGTTAGTATAATGAAATAATATAGGTAATAGATTTTTGAAATTAGACTTTATCTTTTCCCTTTATCATTTTAGGTAAATGATATAGCATTTCATCCTGTTCATGGTACGGTAGCTACAGTAGGTGCAGATGGTACTTTTGGTTTTTGGGATAAAGATGCTAGAACAAAATTAAAATCATCGGAAATAATGGAACAGCCAATTATTCGCTGTTGTTTTAATCATAATGGACAAATATTTGCATATGCAGTTTCTTATGATTGGTCAAAGGTATGATCTCTTTTGTCAGATTTTATTATATTACATTCATATAATATAATTTTTTATTTGCATTACAGGGTCACGAATATTATAATCCTGCGAAAAAGAATTCTATATTTCTTAGGCCATGTTATGATGAATTAAAACCAAAAGCATCACCATAATTGCAATTAAAATTTCATTGACAATTTTTATTATATATGCTTGTAATTTTATTATGCCTGTCTAATAATAGTAAATTATATTAAGGATTATATTAAATTTTTATATTTCTTTTATTATTAAATTTATTTTTAGTTATACCAATCATATAAATTGTTCAATTCTTTAAATTAATTTTTTCTTAATATTTTTCCTATCAATATTTTTGAAAAATGAAATAGATGTAATTAATTTTGTAATTATTTATATAAATATGTATTACATAAATAATTATTATTACATAAATAAATATAGAAAATAATAGATTTGATAATACATTAAAAGATTACATATTGGAACTTATAATTAAGTTTGATGTGATGACATAATATATCACATAATGTATATTGAATGTAAAGTTGGAATTCAATAATTTAGCCTTATTTGGTATGTATTAGAAACAGATTTGTGTACTATTACCTGAATTCTAAGAATTTATATAAGTCAGTGAAACTTATATAACACTTGTTAAAAACATATCTATTCATTAAGGCTGTTTATTATCTTTTATTCAAAGCATAATTGACTTCAGCAACAGGTATGGACAAAATATGAACCACGAAATAAGTGGGGAACACTGTCATGTGTCCAAATAACAATTGGATTCTTGTGGGTAAAGTAACAATATATATTGTATACACACACACACACATATATATATATATATAAATCATTATAAAACCGAAGATTATGAATAGCCTTAATGTTTTGTTGATTCAAATACTATTATAATAATAATATAAATTTATACTGTTCTACAATATCCATGTAATACGTCAATACATTGAAGAGCACTTTTAATTTCACTTTTTTTTACAATCTCATTAAATCGAATTCTTAGAATAAAAATATAAGTATAATTAAATATAATATAGGAATAATTTTATAAGATATTTTAATGACGATGTAAAATGTTCAAATATTTCAAATAATTGTAGAATAACTTAATAAGATATATGTAAATGATATATATTTGCATTTTTGACATTTTACAGAAATCCCATTCATTTCACTATTTTGTAATTCTCTAGTAAATTTGTTATAAATAATAAAAATTTTTAACTTTATTTTTAAGAATTACATTTTTATTAAAACGTTGTAAATTTGCTGTAAATCACAAAATCTTTCAAAATTAAATTTTTTTTGTTTCATTAAAATTACATAAATATAAATAATTAATAAAAAAAATAGAACGTATTTCTATCTAAATCGACATTAACGATTTAAATGACGGATTTTGTAAAACTGCTTCACATGCTGCCATCTAGTGACTAAACATCTCATTTCACTCGATGCGAGGTATTTCAATGAGTGTCTAAAATTTCTTTGTTCTTTGTAATTCTGTTTTATCTCCAAAGAATTTTTGAACATTTTGTAATCTTGAGATGAATAATAAATTATTTTAACATATAAAATGAAATAGTTACTGAAATAGTGTTAAAGAAAACAATAATTTTAACGTGAGCAAAGTTATTATATTATTATTATTATTATTATTATTATTATTATTATTTTTATTATTATTATTATTATTATTATTATTATTATTATAATTGTTATTATTGTTACATGGGATGCTTCAAATGTTATTCTAACATTCTATTTAAATATACATAAAATATTATGTTAATATTACGTTGATTTCATGCTTTGAAGTAAAATTGATCATATCTATTTTTAAACTAAAACTGATAATAATTGTAGTAATACAAATCATTTTTAACCTATAACACCTTGTATAATAAACGCATATTATTGCATTATATATATTGTATAGATTATGTGGAATTCAGAGTTTAATGACGTTGATGAAGGAATACATGTTAGAAGTTATGCAGAATTATTAGAACAAAAACAAGATGAGGAGAGTATTGAAACTGCATCTACAGTTGAACAGGTTAATACTATAACCTAAATATAAAAGATATTTATATACTCTTATGTCTTCTTATATTTTCTAATATTTTATAATACTGTTCTTAGATCAGTACAGAAAAAAATGTACTTGAAATTTATGAATTAAACAAAGATCCAATCTTAACCAAACAAAAACATGTGGCGCTATTAAAGAAATCATTGATTCATCTTAGCGAGCCTTATGAGGTATATATATATATATATATATATAAGAAAAGAAATAAACATTTATATCTTACAATAATAATCTGAAGTTAAAAGTGTATCAAGTTACTTGTACATTTAGATTTATTTTATGTTAAGGGTTTAGATTGTAGCAGGCCATGGTTATGTTATTGGATACTTCATTCACTTCATATATTAGGAGAATCTTTAGAAAATGAAGAATATTCAAAGATTGCTGGTTTCTTAGCCAAATGCCAATCTGAAAAAGGAGGTTTTGGTGGAGGTCCAGGACAGCATCCTCATCTAGCACCAACATATGCTGCTGTTAATGCTTTATGCATTATAGGAACTACAGAATCATATGCGGTAATAAACAGGTATGTATTTTAATTTGCAAGGTCAGTATAATTTTAGTTTGTTCATTTAAATTTATTAATGTTTTAACATGGTAAATTTCTTATTAATATTATATCACCAATTACATACTTTCTTTCTCAAAATAAAGGATGCGGTAATTCCAGAAAAGGCCTGTACAATTTCCTATTATCCTTGCGAGGAGAGGACGGTGCTTTTGGTATGCACGTGGACGGAGAGGTTGACATAAGAGGAGTGTATTGTGCTGTTTCCGTAGCCAGACTTACAAATATATATACTCCCGTATTGTTCAAAGGAACAGACGAATGGATTGCAAAATGTCAAACATGGGAAGGTGGATTTGGAGGTTGCCCAGGTATGGAAGCACATGGTGGATATGCATACTGTGGCTTGGCAGCCCTTGTACTTCTTGGGAAAGCTAACGTTTGTAATATGCCATCGTTATTGGTACGATTTAATTTGATTTATTATTATTTATTATAGATACGAGCTTTTGTATCTACATAATTATATTATGAAAATATGAAATATTAACTTTAGAGATGGATAGTAAATCGTCAGATGCGTTTGGAAGGAGGTTTCCAAGGACGTACTAACAAATTAGTAGATGGGTGCTATTCCTTTTGGCAAGGTGGTGCTTTTCCATTGATTCATGCGATCTTATCAAAAGAAGGAAAAGTATTCAATACTAATTATTGGTTATTTAATCAAGAGGCCTTACAAGAGTATATATTAATTTGTTGTCAGCATTCTTCTGGTGGACTTGTGGATAAACCTGGAAAGTATATATTTTTTTTTTTTTTTAACTATTATAATTTCTTTTACATACCTGGGAAAAGTTATTTAATCTTATTTAATTTCAGAAATCGCGACATATATCACACCTGTTATGCGCTAAGTGGTTTGTCAATCGCACAAAATTCTCCGCGTCGATTAATAATCGGACCGCCAAGTTTAAACACAGTAGAGATCATTCATCCTGTGTATAATTTGGTGCTGTCTGCCGCGGCAGATGCCCTAAAATATTTCAATGAACTACCGATACCTGATTGATTGTGTATTTAATAAATAAATTTCTATTCCTTTCCCAGAAATATTCGTCAGTCAATTTATCGATTTTTAAAATGTGATCAATATAAGACCATTTTTTATCGCATAATTTTAGTTTTATCGTGAGAAATGTTTTACCTATTATCGATAAAACAGATTTATTAATTATCGACGCCAACAAAGAACTTCTTTATTTATTTTCCGGAATATAAACTAAGCGGCGCTACTTATCATTTCTACACAGTAGATGGGAATTTCTGGATTGAGTTTATAACAGTAGAACATAACAGTAGAACTTTGAACGCTGATGTGAGAGCTTGTGGTTTTAAACCGCTAAGTCAATTTGTGAGTGTTTTTTTTTTAAAGCTACGGTAAAGTAGGTGAACTAATTTTGGAATAACTATCGGATTACGAGAAGAGGGTAAGTAAGATCAAAAAGATTAATAATAAATAATTGACGATGAAATATATTCAAGATTGGCTATTGCTCTTTCGATATTTCTCATCGAAAAGAGTTACTTTTCGTGTCGTACGATTGGAAATTCGATATTTGTTTGTTTTTGGGTAAAAAAAAAAAAGAAAAAAATGAAATTCAAAATTGAAGCAAATAAAATAAATATTCGTCATGACGTAATTTGAGTAATTGATCCAGGAAGTTCTCGATAAAACGCAGTTAGCTTCGTTACGAATGATTTTTATTCTTTTTGCAATGACTCTTCATTGTTTCCCACGATATCAAATATAATAATTGTTTATACATATTAAATAAGATTGACATATATAAGATGACTTTATAATTTCAACGAAGATAATTTCTCTTTAATTGACTCGTAAACATATTTTTAAATTGAACGATCTACTTTGATAGGATTGATCTTTGATTAATTTACAACCACAGTAAAACTTGCTTAGAGTTCCAAGAAGGTTACTTGACTGTTCTTCATTCGAGTAAAAATACGATCGGTCAGCGAAGAAACCGGTTTTCTCTTTGCAGCTTATATACGTTTCTCGATCGTAAATGAATGCCTCTTTTCTTGTTCATTCTTCGAACGTTTCTTATTCTTTCATCCAAGAGTTCCAGGTATAAAATACAAACACGAAGGAATAGGGATGCACGGTACTTAGTCACGTTGTATGCGTATAACGGCATTTGTAGCATCAAAAGTATTATATTCTTGTTTGTTGTCTCTTATTAGAGAGTTTACATTTCATGATGAGCAAAAAAAAATTTATTGATACAGATATTCCATATATATATATATATATATATATATATATACATACACATACATATATGTATGTATATATACAGATAAATTTTGCAATATCGAAAAAGAAAAATCGTGCAGTGCAATAAAATAAAAGAAATGTAATTGACGATGATAAAGAAAAAAATTGGAATTATTAATGATATCTTTATAGTTCTTACAAAAACGATCATTGTATTTTCGATTCTCTCGTAATGAAGTCTCAAGTGTTCTTCGCGACTCATTTAATTTTATATCAAAACATTTTTCCTCTTTTTCCTTCCTCCCTACCCCACCCATCCTCCCCTACCCGCCTCCCTCTTCTCCATCCAGTGAAATCTTTCTCATAAATATAAATTAAATAGATAATATAATCGAACTAAATTCTATCTTATTTTAATAAAAAGAAAGAAATAAAAAAAAAAAAAAAAGGGATAGTCATTGACAGAAGTATTGCTCGTAAATATCGTATAACGTCTTTATCGAACTTTTAAGGGTCAAAGATCAAATATAGTGTTTGGTCATACGTTAAAATTCTTTTGTAAATTCATTCAAGTAAAGCCGATGACGCATACGCTCGCGATTATAATTTTTCTTTTTTCTATTCATTTCTCTTCGTTTCTTATATTTCTTTCTTTTTTTCTTTTTTTTCTTTCTTTCTTTCTTTCTTTTCTGTTTTTTCTTTTTTAACGAATCCAGAGTAAATTAAGAGAATATTAATTAATATTACGTCAGAGATTCGCCATTTTACTTCGTTTCATTTTTAATTTTAATTCAACATCTCATTTTATTCCTTTTTTTTTTTTACCGTTGATTATTCACCGTCGATCGGATATCGATCTAAACAACGTTATTTTGCCTTCTATCTATTAAATAATGATTATCTTCATACGCATGTATGTTTGTGGCTTTGTAAAAAGATTATTTTATTATTAGCTCTCGTTCGAGTTTGTTTTCTCGAATGAAATTAACAATGAAATTAAATAAAAATGTTAAAGGATATCGAAGATATCGTTTAAAAGTTATTTTGTCTGGCCCACCATTTTGGATCGTTCCAATTTGCTTTTTTCTATTTTTTTTCCCTTTTTTTTTTTTTTCTTCTTCTTTTCTCTTTCTTCCTTTCTTTTCATTTTTCTTTTCAATCAGGAATAAAATCAATGGATCATTATTATTGCAATGTTTTGTAAAGCTTAGAGAACAATGCAATCTTTGAATAAGTCCGACGACCTGCTCCATTTCGTCGCATTTCCTCGCGTATAAATGGAAGCGAAAGAGTGCACCTTGACAATGCTCACTCAGATGCAATGCTTAATGAAAGGAAAAAAAAAAAAAAAAAAAAAGAAAAAAAAGAAACGATGGATAGAGAGAGAATAGATGAGAAAGAGAGAAAGAGAACGAGGCCATCTTGCCTCGTATGCCTTCCATCGAGTCCTCCGCTCAATGAACTGCCACTGGTCTCTTTATACTTGCTACGTTCTATGCTTCGTTGGGGAATTAATGCTGCCATGTTATTAATGGCAGCAGAGAGAAGAAGAGAAAAGGAGAGTGTACGTGATAAAGAGAAAAAGAACTTTAGAGAGGAAGTATTCTTTCTTTCTTTTTTGCTTTTTTCTTTTTTTTTTTTTTTTTTCTTTTTCTTTTCTTTCTCAATACTCTTAATAAACTTCGCGAGTTACATCATGCTGCATTCCATGTATGATTTTTCTTTTTTTTAAATTTATTTTTCAAAAGATTAAATACGAATTCTCGAACGTATTGTTTGATCTAAAATTGAGAATCGAGATTTTTTCGTTTATTTTTATGATATAGTGTTATTTATATATTATATATATATATATATATATATATATATAAAGATATTATGTCGTTGTATTTATTATCTTTTTTGTGACAATGGTACATCTCTAAGAACTATTGATTTGTTAATTATTATATTAGGAATAAATTGAATATGATAATCGTAATGGTGATTATTGATTATTGATTTTTGATTGATGATTGTTGATTTTTATGATTTTTCGAATTAAAATTGTTCAAATTGATCGTTGAATCGATAGTATATTTAAAACGTACATAAATATATAAAATTGTAAATAATATAATATTTATTATTTTCTTTCAAATGATATATATTTAAGTTGCAAATCGAAAGAGTGTCGATCTTTAAAAAGAATTTTAGCTTTATAATTATACAGACGATTGATCAATTTTAACAAATTTTCGTATTAAATAATCGTTCGATAGATAATGAAAATTTAAAAATTATATAAACATATGATAATACAACGAATATAATAATTATAATCCTTTTTTGTTATAAAAAATTTAAGCTATAAATTGAGAATATTATATTAAATCAAATTTTCTTTTATAATTACACAAATGATTGACAATCTTTACGATCTTTCGAGTTAAGTAATAAACTTAACTTCAGTCGTAAAAATATTTAGAACGTTGTATGAAGGCTTTCGAATGAAAACTTATGCGATTAGTTGCGAGAAGGCGTAGAGAACGTTAGTTGACCGAATTCATGGTGAATGGAGAAGGCTTCTATATATCGTATGTATCCATGTATGTATGTATGTACTTCTGTACATATGTATTAACGCTTTCGCGAGTTAATCGTTAAAAGAAACTCATAAATGTCTCTCTGTTTGTCTCTCTCTCTCTCCTTCTCTCTCTGTGTGTGTGTCTCTTTTTCTTGACTCAAAGCAAAAAAAGATTCAAGTATCCGACGGAGGAATGAACATAACTAAGATACTAAGATAAATTCGAATGTTATCTTATGACCGAGGAAATGAAAATGGACAATGGTGATAACGAAGAAAACTTTGAAATTAAAATAGTGTTTATTCGTTCGTTCTCACGTAACAATCATGTTTCCGAGAATAATAATAAATGTGAGAAGTTTGTGTTGTATACAACGGATCTAATATGCGAATCACACGAAGGCCATTTTTGCATAAAAACGTTCTAAGAATTTCCAATAGAATTCGTTTAAGTATGCGATTTGTTAGAGGAATTCGATTTTCCGCCTTTCATCGAACGGTACATGATCATTTAAAACTAAGTTGAAAAATGTCGGTAAAGCTTTATCATATTTTTTTTTTTTTTGACCTCTGAACAGTAGATATATTTAATTTGTAAAAAGAATAGAAAGAAAGTAGTAACTTTGATAATTTCAATGATAACAGTATTAAAGTTTATCTTCTTTTAGTTGTTTGATTATTGTCCAAGGGTCAATGTTCCCTTACGTTCGATAAGGGATTTGTAAAAAAAAAAAAAAAAAAAAAAAAAAAAATAAAAGGGAGGAAGGGAACTAAATCACGAAATATCGAAACAATAATTTTACTACTTTAGACGATCGTCATGTTTCGTTAAGTTCCGTCACTGAGGTTTATCTTTTTCCCTTCTTTTCTTTTCTTTCTTTTTTTTTTTTTTGTCAACAGATCTCGTGCGAATGATTTGAAAGTTCCCGCCTCTTTCTTTCTTTCCTTTTTCTTTTTTTTATTTATTTATTTATTTATTTATTTATTCCTTCAAAATTCTTCCTTTTCTTTTTCTTTCTCTTTTTTCACTTTCGTTAAATCGAAAGCTTGAAAATCGTCGATGAAAAGTCGAATCGAAAGGAAGTCTCGAATGTATCATTGTAGAAATAAAATTCGGAGATTTCTTTTGCATTCCGTCACGAAAGAATGAAATACCTTTGTGACCTTCTAGCGAGAGAGGAGGTGCTTAAGAATGATGGCTTCGTAGATACGCAAAGAAAGAAAATCTCCTCTTTGGGACTTTTTCTTCTTTTTCTTTTTCTTTTTTTTTTTTTTTCCTTATTTCCTTCATCTATTTTTCTTATTCGGTTATCTTAACTTCATATTGTTTGATTTATTTTCGAATAATAATCGAATTATTAATGTTACTTTTTTTTTTTTTTTATAGCGCAACTTTATAAATCGAAAAGTTTCGTAAACAACAAATATCTACGTATTAAAATTCATATCTCTTTTAAATCTAACTTTTTTTGTTTTCTATAATGAGTGTTTCAAAACCAAAAAGTTTTCGAAATAGAACAAAACTATATTAAAACTTTAAATCTCTTTTACATTAATATTTTTTATTCTATGATGAAAGTTTTATCGATAATAAGCACGTTAATATTTATATCTCATTTGAATATAAATTTGTATTTAAGAAAAATGTTTGCGTATTGAAAAATTTTTTTTTATACAACAAATGTATTAACATCTACGTCTATTCTAGATTTAAATAAATACATTTTATTTGACGAGAAATTACGAATCAATAAGTTTTTCAGAAGAACAAACAAGTAATAAAATCTCTATTAAATTAAAATCTTTTTTTTTTTATGACGAGAAATTGCCAATAAAAAATGGTATGTTAAAATTTAAATCAACGAAAAAGAAATAAATAAAAAAAGAAATTGTAATTAAATGCAGTAACACTCGCCAGGTGAAGCATCTCACTGCAGTTGATCGATTTAGCTTTGAGGTCAAGGACGGCTATCTCACTAAATAGAGATGTACGATGAAAAGCACGAAAAATTCAAGAACTGAGGTTGTATCTCTCTCTTTCTTTCTCTCTCTCTCCCTCTCTCTATAGATTTTACGTTCCTCATAAAACCGAGATTCTTTGATGAGAGAAATTCGTTGCTCTAAAATCTCAATAAAATATCACACTGAAAATTTAGCTGTTAGTTTTAAAAATAGAAGAAAAAAAATGGGTATCTGGTCTTTTCTTTTTTTTTTTTTTTATACAAACAAAATAAATGTGAATATTTTATAATTAGAATTCCTGATTTTATCATTTTGCACAGCTTTTACATTATCGTTTTATCGTAATAAATTTATTTATGGTACTTATGAATCAACGTAAAACTTTATTCTTTTATCCTTTTCTTTTTTCATTTTTTTTTATTTTATTTCTAGAACAGATACTTGGTTGACTTTCTCATTCAAGATTTTATTCATACATTAATATACTTATGAAACGAATAATCTCACTTATCGGAGATACATGCATGTGTATATATATATAGCTAACTTTCTTCTAGAGATTAGAGTGTCCAGGAAGTCATCGAGAAGATATAATCGAGTTAATATAGTCTCAAGTCAGAAAGCTAATATTTCCGGCGTAGGCTCGCGTAATATGAATTATACGTGGGACACCTCGTCGATTTCGTATCTCATAAAACATACAAAAAGAAATAGGAGAAAGATATATTTCTATCCTTTACTTTTTCGATTCACCACCACCTTCTTTTCCATGTCCTTATCGGCAGAGTGTATTACGTTAGTTGTCGTTGGATCGACTTTCACTTCTTCACCAGGCCGTGTGCATTTCTGGGAATTGCGCAAAATGCATCATGAAATAAATAACTCAGCTAATAAATTACCTTGTTGTCGAATTCTTTCTCTTCAACGTGAAATAACTCTTTCCTTTTGATTGAAATATGTTCGGTTTTTTTTTTTTTTTTTCAAGAATTAGTAGAAGAAGAAAAAAAGGAAAGGAAAGAAAAGAAAAGAAAAGAAAAAGAGAAAAATCTAATTCATTTCAATTCAAATATTTTCTGATGTCATAATTAAAGTTGAAGACATCATAAATATTACATTTTATATTTTGATTTATGCTGATATTGATATAACTATACAAATTAATGTTATGACGGATAATTGAATTTTAATTAACATTCGTACGTAATTATTATACAACTGTTTTCATTAGAAATAAATACACGATTAAAGTTCATAAATTTAATGTTAATCATTGAATCAACTCAGACTTGATTAATTCTCTTTCTCTCTTTTTCCTCTTTTTATCTGATGATAACGAACAGAATTTTCGAATCTATATTTTATTATCATCTTGTGCTTCCTAAGTTCAATGTCCTTTTAATGATTAGATAAATGAAAAAAAGAAATAGAAAGAGAAAGTAAATAGGAAAGATTGAAAATAAATGTTTGCTTCCTTTGTTAGGTCAGATAATTCAATTTTCTTACATTAAGATCGACTTCAGGAAATGATCAGATCATCATTCTCTCTTCTTCATCATTCTCTCATCCTTTGTTTTTATCATGAAGTTTATATACAATGATGCATATCCCGTAATAAGAGAGAGAGAGAGAGAAAGAGAGAGATAACTGATTTTGTTAAAGATTTATCACTAAGTCGGCTCACATCCTGTGACTCACGTTTTTGAGATCAGCACTGTACAGTTGTATGGTACTCGCTACGCTCCTGGAAATTTACTCTTTCTCTCTCTCTCTCTTTCTGTCACACTATTTCTCTCTCTCTTTCTTCATCGTCTCTCTACCTCTCCCTTTTTTCGACGTAAACGAATTAACTCCCTTTCTAGTCGGTATAGAGAAGGGTCGGACCCCTCTCGTCTTCTCATGAAACGTTATCAAACGATATCTCGATCGTCTCGATCGTGATCGTATCCGATTTTATTAGAATAATTTCGTATCGAATCAATTTGTTTACTCTTTCGTCATAATGACTCTTCGTGAATTAATCTTTTTGTTTACATTTGAAATAATATTTTTCCACGTTTATATAATATATTCGTACATTTACATTAGCTTATATCATTTAACGCTATATAGCTCAATTTTTTTTTTCTTTTTTTTTCTTCTTTTTCGTACCTATAAACTAATTATATAATGTGAGAATTATATAATATTACTTGCATTAGTATATAATATATACTTTAATATACTTATATTAGTTTTATACTTAAATATCATACATACATATGTGTGTATGTATGCTATATTTAGTATAGTATAATTATAATTTTATATATAGTAATAATAATAATAATAATAATAATAATAATAATTTATATTTAAAAATGTGAAGCATGAAAAATTTCGGATATAAAGTAATAATTAATGTTGTCTGTAGAAAATGAAATAAAACTGACAAAATACATTTATATATTTACATAAATAAATATGTAATTTATATGTCATTATTATTAAAATATGTCATGCATCCAAATGATAGATTACTTTAAAAACGAAAATACCCGGTCGATCGAATCGCCGTGCAAAAAATTCGAAGGCAAACTTTCTCTTGGCTCTCGACGAAGTTTGTTTTATTTTAGGTAGGCACTATTGCGAAATCTCAATAAAAGATCTATCCTCGATTTTTCGATCACTATAGAAATTCTTTTCGAAATATAAAACGAAATTCTTCTGATTGTTTTTTTTTTGTTTTTTTTTTTCTTTTTTTTTGTAAGCATGGGAAGATATAAAGAAATAAAGAAAAAAAAGAAAGAAAAGAAAAAAAAAGAAGTAAAAAAAGAAGACGAAGAAAAAGAAGAAGAAGAAGAAGAAGACATTGGAAACAAAAAAATTAATAAATTGAAATGTCACGATTACATAACTTCGAGAAAATTTAATGCATAGAATATGCATAGTTTTTGTTCTATTACCTTCTATGATTTCGTTTTGTCATTGCATACACTTATACATACATACATATACATACATGCATACATAGAAAAATACATATATACATTAACACCCACATCCAGTCAAGTGGCATTGACGCCTACGCATGATATTCATGTGTCTTTGCACTTGTTTGTCTTTATATCATGTATTTATATATATATATATATGTACCTCTTCAAGAAGACAATATTTTTTCAATTATTCCTGTTAACTTACATAAACATGTATACGTATACGCAGAGTCGATAAAAAACCAGACACCGCATATATTGAGTCAAACGAAAAAAAAATATTTTCCCGTAAAATAATTTCTTCTTTCTTCTTTTCTTTTTTATTTTCTTTCTTTTTTTTTTCTTTTTTCTTTTTTTTTTTTGTTTCGTTTTCTTTTTTATCGCACGTCCGACATGCGTTAATTTTGATGAAATCATTTTATTATTAATGATGACGATTCAATGTTATTGACATTGTCTTTTCTCTCTTTCTTTTTTCTTCTTAATTGAATTTTTTTATAGTATAATAAAATATTTAAGATTTAAAAAAAATATATAAATATATATATATATATATATATATATATATATGTGTGTGTGTGTGTGTGTGTATTATCATAAATGCATAGGAGACAATAGGGACGATAATAATCAATGTTTTGTTTGTTAAAGTCTCTTATTACTCTATGTCTTTCTCTTTCGTTGCACTTCTCTTGTGCACTCCTGCATCATTCTCATGCGCTCGTAATGCGACTATTCGCCTGTACATCATACGTACCAGCTTCGTCATTAGAGGGACTCTATTGAGTCCCTCGCGTGTATGATGCACGTTCAAGAGAAGGGGAGAGAGAAAGAGAGAAAGGAAGAGAGAGAGAGAGAGAGAGAGAGAGAGAGAGACCTGTCTGGATTTAAAACAGGGGTGCTCAATGTTCTCCTACGATTTGAAAAATTTATATTAATTCTTTGATAATTATATTAATGATACAATTCATTTTAAATTGTATTTTTTCTTTTTTTTTTTTTATTTCTTTTTTTATTTTATACGAAATATATATTATGTGCGAAGAAATGTATAATTTCAAGAATACAGGTTGTTTGTATGTGCGTATGGTCAACACGTGTTACGTACCTCTGATAGAAACATGATCATGCAACACAGCTGGCTCGAGCATTGGCGTAATACTCTAGAGATATTTATAGAAAGAATAGAAATACTTTATCATATGAATAGATTAGACATTTTGTATTATCTTATTCGATTTAACTAATGAAAAGAATTCGAGATAGGAAAATTATTTTACGATGGTATCCAATTTGCTTGAAAATCATATGAATTGTCGTTATCGTGGAAAGAATCTTTTAATTTATAATTAATATATTTCGTAAAATAATAAAAATATTTGACAAGGATGAAGAAGATTGAGAAATATTGAAGTTAATTTATCTCGTGTGATGTTTTATACGATAGATAAGGAAGAAGTAAGAAAACGAACGTTAAGTTAAGGAAACCTTATTCGTATCTTAAGAAACTTGCAAGAAATGCATGACTTTGTCATTGGAGAAGTGTAAATTAGAAGGGCGAGGATGAATTATCTTGAATTAGACAAGAATGAAAGGATAGATCAACGAGTGTAACTGAGTACGAAGAATTTAATGATTTTGATTTTTCAAAGAATTCATTCGTGAGATATAAAATGTATCTTATATTTTTTTTTTCTTTCTTATAATAAACTCAATTTTTGAAAATAATTTTCAAAGTATATTTTTACGAATATATTTTTTAAAGAGAACATAAAATATCGTATGATAATAAGTATCACAAATCGTTTGGCATATATATTTATATTATAGTATAAAACTAATATAAATATATTACTCTAGTATATTATATATATATATATATATATATATATATATATATATATATACTATAAGTATAATTAATATACTAGTGTAAGTAATATTATATTATAATTCGTTCTTAGATACAAAAAAAGAAAAAAAAAAGAATTTATAAGTTTAAAAGTTAAATAATATAAACGAATGTAAATGTATGTATACACATAGAAAAATATTATTTTACTAAATATTACATACACGTATACATCTACACGTGTATAAATCGTAACATTGTACATTCATATACATACTTAATGCAAGTACGTGATAATAATGATTATATCCTATAATATATGATAATTTGTTACATACATAGATGGATATGTACAGACATTAAAAGTAAATATGAAAATGTAGGAAACACTCGGTACAAGATCCCTACGACAAGATCCTTTAATACTCAAGGGAATGACAGGATTTAGGGTAAGACAAAGGATTAGTGAGGGTTGAAGTTGTAAAAGGTTTGGACAGAATATTTCACGAAAGCTTTAATAATAATTAAAAATATGATATCGATATGTCTCTTTGTTAGAGTATCGCGATTATTATTCTTCTTTTTGTTATTGTTATATATTTTGCAGGATATCATTTTATTCATTTTATTCATGTCATTCGGAATGGATCGAATAAATAAAGAAACATAAAGAAATTGATAATCACTTCTTCATACTCTTCAGATTAGTCATAGTCCATTTGATTCATGCGTTGCTATCATATGACAATGAGCATCTTTATTTCAAGGATAACGTTTGTTATTTGAAACATTTATCAATCGATTCGATGTAAATTGAATCGATTAATGTTATTAAAAAATTATCGAAGTCTTTTATCCCTCGAAAAAAGAAATAAAAATCATTTCAATAGAAAATCATTGAAAGTTTTCATTATTATGAGGTTGAAATTAGAATATAAAATTAGACGATTATTAGGTAAAAGGTATATAATTATTATGAACTCTAACAATCCCTGAATTATATTTTATTATTGAGTTCCACGAAATCGTCTCGTGACTTTTCGTTACACGTCGCCTGTCACGTAAATCTCACGTTGATAATTAATTCGAAAACGTAAAAGAGCGTATATTTCGTATGAATTCAATATTGCATGGAACTTCTGAAACAAAGAAAAATAAAAGGAAGTGAACGGGTTTTTTCAGTTGAAAAAACAAAAATTGGATCAACTTATACAGAAACAAATTATCAATTTTCAAAATGACAAAAAATTAATTAAACACACAACAAATTCCCACAATATTGTGATCTTCATTAAAGAATTATCTAAAAATTATTAACAATATTTATCATCGAACAATTCTTACGTTATACAATTATTAAAACTACCAAGCTGTAATTTCATTTTAGATTTATAATTATTATTCAGAAAACTTTCAAATCATTCATTGCGACTGAAATGGCTTCTTTAGATTTTTCTTTCTTTTCTTTTTTTTTTTTTTTTTTTAGAAAGGGGTAAGGGGGACGGGAAGGATAGCAAATATTAAGAAAGAAAACTGTCAATGGAAAGATATCGGTAAATGACGACAAAATTAATTGGTTAAAAAAATATCTTCAAACAAAATCAATTCAATTTCAGATTATCGAACATTGATGGCATAATTTGATCCAGTGATGGAAAAAATCGATCATTTGTAGATAATTTAATTTTAATGAATTAATTAAACAAATTAATTAAACAATTTGATAAGAAAAAAAAAGAGAAGAAGGAAAGGAAGGATTCCTGAAGATTGGAAAAAAAGTTAATAGCTTGCAAGTAATTCAGTTCTAATTAATTATTAAATTAATTAAACAATTAAGAAGAAAGATTTTAATATCGAATATTTTCTTTTCTCTCTTTTTATTTCTTTTTTCTTTTTTTCTTCGTTAATAGACCTTTCTATACAGCTCTTCATTTTAAATATTTCCACGAATACTTTTAACTCGTTGATTTTTGACTTCCGGTCGCGACTACATACTCGAGCATGAGATCGATTGAATTTACTCTCGCATATATGAATCACGAAACGAGTCACGCGATGAGAAAAAATAATTATCGTCGCATAGTATATCTAACACGTGTGTAAGTTTCTGAATCAGAATTCGGTCCATGATCGGAGAAATATTTTTTTTTCTTTTTTCTTTTTCTTTTTTTCTTCTTTCTTATTTCCTTTGCTATGTCTTAAGTATTAGGCGTCGCCAAAGATAAAATCCGTAGGAGCTTATGAATGTTCTGAGTTAAATCGACGTATCAACAAACCTGGCACGTTTCACGAATGATCATTCATTTCACGAATTATTATTTGTTTATTTTGGATCTACGTATTTTCAACGTATTTATTTTTAGATTTTTACCAATGATTACTTGGAGTATTATTTCTTTTAAAATATTTTCTTCGTTATGTTCGACAATGCCCAAAGAAAAAAAATTCATTAGTATGAATAAATATTACATTTGCGATCATATACGTAAAAATACTTTTGTTATATACTTTTATATATTTTATAATTTTATATATCTTTAGATTTAAATTTTTGGATTTATTTTTCAATGATCGAATTTAATAAAAGATATTGAACGAAGAATTCCAATTGTATTTGTACGTACATATTACACAAATTAATCTCGTTGTTTTAATATTTGTTATTTAAAAACAGAATTTCAATGAATTAAAGATCATTAAGCCATATATTTATTATCGTAAGATTGAACAATAAAATACTATGAGAAATATTCAAAGTTAAATCTAATATATTTTATTGATTAATTTATTCTTAATTTATATTGTAACACGTGTCTCGCGTTCAATTTTGATTGTGTTCGTTAACAATAACAAATTTATTATTTGTAGTTTAGAATTACGAGTGTATTCGCATTAAATGTTACGATATCGAACGATTCAGAAGTATTTCGCGTTATGTGTTCGCGTGATTGAATATTTCCGATTGAATGTTTAAAATGATTTCTGTGGTGAATTAACCGCAAGGATAATTAGGAAATTAAAAAAGGAAAAGGGAAAAGAAAAAGTTAGTATAAAAAGTATAAACAAAGGGAAGAAGTGATACTGATTGGTCGCGAACATGTCAGGATAATACATTTGGAATGATTAAATTTAGGACAAAATATTGCACGTGCAAAATTAAATGAATATACAGCTTTATCAATGATAAATTGCTATTTTAAATATAAACTTTATAAAATCTCATGACCCGTACGATCTATGAATCTATCTCTTATATTTATTTATTGTCCGATTTAGCCCCTCTCTGAAGTATACGCGTTTAATTGAATATTTTTTTTTTTTTTTTTTTTTTTTTATTCGAACAATAGTGACAATATATTTCTTATCTTACCACTTGCGTCAACACTTATAAATCCTCAATAATCTCAGAGAAATTCTTTTCCTTTTTCTCTCTTTTATTTTTATTTCTTTCCTTCTTTCTTTCTTTAATTCTTCTTATAAAAGCAAGATCGGATATGATTCATTTACGGTTTAAAGTCTAGCAAATAATAAAGAAAAAGAAAAAAAAAAAAAGAAAAAAAAAATCTAGAGATAGATTTTCCGCGAATCATTATGTTCTTATAACGTAATGACGCTCGTAACTACAACCGGTTTCACTTTTAACAAATATCAACATAATATCTATCCTTTTTATATGGTAATATGCTCGAGTTACTATTTCTATTGAAATAATTCTTTTTATATTCATAAATGGAAAGGTACGTTGTTGGATATGAATTAAGGAAGATCATTGATCGTGAAAGTATTACGTTAAATATATAAAAGCGATTTAAAAATAATAATAATTATCATCATGTGATAAGATATACACAATATAGACTTCTATTTATTTGAACAATATAAATAATTACGTTACTTATATATAACGTACTGAACAATTTTAATTAATAATAATTAATTATAATTATAACATTAAGCTTCTATAAATTATAATATATATTTAATTATATATATATATATATATATATATATATATATATATATATATATAATTTTATATATATAAATATTTTTTTGTTTGAATATACTTTGAATTTACAATTTCCTCAATTGTTTTTTTTTTTTTTTATTTACAGATCAAAGGATGTATTCTTACTTGGATATACATTGATATAGATTCTCAATAGAGAACGTATCTCGTTACACGTAAAAAAGCAATGTGAAAAGACTGTATAATAATAATAATAATAATAATTATCATCGTGACCATCATCTTTCATTCGAAATGGCTGTCTTATCAGAGCACATGATATCTGTGTTTGTGGTGATAGCACTGATCTCTACGAGTGCATTGGCTGTGCTCGAAGGACCGAATGTTTGCACGCGTCAAGATACGTGAGTATAATCTTCAAATTTATTTTTTTTTTTTTGCGATTATTTTTATAATTACCGTCAAAGTATTTATAGAATTTTTCATATCAATTTTAAAAAATTTACTCACAATTAACACATTCATCAATGAATTATATTCTGATAGAATAAAATTCTTATTATTTTTTATTCATTACTTAATTCAATAATTATATTATTTGTAGTATAAATGAAAATGATTAGTATAATCATTATTAAAGCATTAAATAGAAATGAATCGATATTAAAAATTATTTATTAATTAATTACTTTAATTTGTTGAATTAATTAAATTGTCATTTAATTGTTGCATTATTTCAATTTTTATATTCATTTTAATAATTCGATTTACACTCGTAGTAATTAATTTTTCCAATTTAATAAAGTAGGTCACATCGATTAGCCGCTATAACAGATTAACGAGTTAATAAATTAATTTTAATCTTATCAAAGAATTAGTGCATATACGAAAGAACATATTATTTTCAGCTACAAGATCACTGTAAAAGTATCAGAGCAGAAACCTTACACCGTACGAGAGAATACATGGTGTCTAAGCTTCCCACCGAGATGTTCCAAATACAAAGTTGTTTTCAAGACTGTCTACAGGGAACAGGTTAGCTTGGCAACTAGTTTTCTTTGCTCCACTTTTACCATATTCAATGTATATATATATATATACATATATATACATATATATATATATATATATGTATATATATGTGTATATACTTTTAAACATTACCATATATGTATATGTGCGTGCACCAATCCCTCGATTTTTTATCTTCCGCTACAATTTAGGAAATAACGAAGCAAAAACCAGTAGAGGAATGTTGCAGTGGTTATACTGAAACAACAAGTCGTGATCGTTGCATTCCCATTTGTTCGGAAGATTGTCGACATGGAACTTGTATCGCACCGGACGTTTGTAAATGTGAATCCGGTTATGGTGGACCTCTCTGTGATTTCAGTAAGTTTTTCATTCGTTAAAAGATTTCGTAGTTAGATGTTAATATTTGAATAAAATGTTCTTTTTTTTTGTTTTTCTTATTTTATATATAGAATGTCCATTGGGAAAATGGGGTAGAAATTGTCAAGAAGATTGTATGTGTCAAAATAATGCAACCTGTGATCCTTTCGATGGGAAATGTTTATGCTCGAGAGGTTGGAAAGGCAAGTATTGTGATCAAACATGTTCACCAGATAAGTTTGGTCAGGATTGTGGCGAACAATGTCGATGTAGAAATGGTGGAAGTTGTCATCACATAACTGGAGAATGTCTCTGTGCTCCTGGTTACACAGGTCCTTTGTAAGTTTCTGTACTGTTTTAATTAGATATGTATATATATATATTTTTTTTCTTCATTTAAAATGATTAGATTTAGATAACGAACCGCTGTACCTTTTAGGTGTGATAATCTTTGTCCTGCTGGTAAACATGGGAATGAATGTAAGTCAGATTGCACGTGTCAAAATGGTGGAGTGTGCATTCCCACGAATGGCGATTGTTACTGTTCAGCTGGTTGGATGGTAGGTGTATGAATAATTTGTTTTCTTTTTTTTTAAATTATTGTATCATATAAATGATCATTGTTCATTCATATATTATTTAGATTCGAATAGACGATAAATTTATTGTCAAGATAAAAACAATTTTTTTTTTATATTATCGTAGGGTTCTGTATGTGCTCATCGTTGTCCGGAAGGTTTCTGGGGTCAAAATTGTACGGGGATCTGCGATTGTTATAACGGTGGTGGCTGTCATCACGTTACCGGAGAGTGTCAATGTAAACCTGGCTTTTACGATGATAAAGTAAAGATTTTTCTAAATAATAATAATAATAATCCTTGATCGTCCATTATCTATCTAGGTTTAACAAGTTTTTTCAATTAATCAACAGTGTTTGAAGATTTGTCCAAAAGACAAATACGGTTTGAATTGCACGGAAGATTGCGATTGTAAAAACGGTGCCACTTGTTCAGCGACTAACGGTACTTGTATCTGTAGTCCAGGTTGGGAAGGAGAGAAATGTGAGAAAAGAGTTTGCGAAGATGGTGTCTGGGGAGAAAATTGTTCCAAGGTAAAATAATTTAAAATTGTAAATCAAATCGAGAAACATAATAAAGGGTGAAATTTTGTTCGAAGGTTTGTCAATGCGATCAAAACAACACAGAATTCTGTCACCCATGGACTGGTCATTGTATCTGTAAAGCTGGCTGGGATGGTGAAACTTGTAGTAGAACTTGTCCGTTATATACTTATGGCAAAGGGTGTCAGGAACATTGCAATTGCAAGAACAACGCTCAATGTTCTCCGATAAATGGAACTTGTATTTGTGCAGCTGGTTACAGAGGAGAAGATTGTAGCGAAATCTGTCCTGAAAATAGATTCGGAGAGGATTGTGTTCAGAGGTGTGCTTGCAAAAACGGTGCTAAGTGTTCACCCGAGGATGGCCGTTGCAATTGCACTGCAGGTGAGACAAAATTATTGAAAAATTGTTATAGACGAAGAGATCACGCACTTGAGAGATTTTCTTTCTCTTTACTTTTTTTTTTTTATTTCTTTTTTCTTTTTTTTTTTTCGTTTCTCTATATGAATAAAACAAAAATCGAGAAAGTATTTTGTAAAAATTCGTACCGTGCACGTAAAATGGTTTCTTTCTTTCTTTTTTTTTTTCCTTCTTCTTTTTTGTTTCTCTTTCTGCATCGCTGTCCGTTAACAAATTTGTAGAGAGTACGTGAAATGGTAGATTATTATATTTCGATAAGTCATTGATAAAGAAAACTAGCAGATGAAGGTAAGTAATGCATTGTTACGTATTGTTGTAATATTTTGATAGGATGGGATGGTGTTCTCTGCGATCGTCCCTGCGACGACAAGTCTTTTGGCAAGGACTGTGCGAACAAGTGCAACTGCTTTAATAACGCCTCCTGCAATCCACAAAATGGTAAGGGAGTTGGGTGTAACGTTTTCGTTGTAAAATTCTAATTGGCACCATATTTACTTACACATCTTCATTGATTAATATCACTAATATTTTGAGTCTCTGCATCTTATCATGAAACAAATTCTTACTCTTTTTAACTTGTCTCGGTTTGCACCTACACTTGTTTGTAAACAATATAAAACAAAAAAAAGAAAAGATAAGAAAAGAAAATCGGAGAACATACGTCACGTTATTTAATCATATAGGCACATGCACTTGTGCGGCTGGCTTTGTCGGTGAACTCTGCAAGGATCGTTGCCTAAAAGGATATTTTGGACATGGCTGTACTCAGGAATGCGATTGTCATCCTGAAAACAGCATCGACTGTGATCCAACAACCGGCCATTGCATTTGCAAGCCAGACTGGCGAGGTTTGTATTTTATTTTTATTAATTGTCTTCATCGATTTATCCATCGAACGTTCGTTCTCACCATCATCGTCATCATCATCATCATCATCATCATCATCATCATCATGGATCTATTCTTGGATACTGTTCACAATACGGTATTGACTACAATGTCAAAACGTAGGAATCCGGTGTGAGACAAAATGCCCAGAGGGTCTTTACGGCGAGGATTGTCATTCACAGTGCAACTGCATGAACAATAGTTCTTGCGACCCAGACACAGGAAATTGTATTTGCGCGAGAGGTTGGGAAGGACCGGATTGTTCTCAGCCTTGTTCGCAAGGCTGGTATGGTGTACGCTGTAAAGAAAAGTGTCCAGAAAAAAAGCACGGTAAGATAATCATTAAAAGTAGGTGGAATGTTATAATTAATACACTTTGAGAGTATGCGTTTGTAATAATAATGAACGATAGCGAATAACTTTTTGGTAATGGGTAGTGTTTGATGTATGCTTACTCCTTCTATTTTAACGGTAGTTGTTGTTGTATATATAGAATTTTATTTCTACTTTTTGCTTCTTTTTGTTCCGCCAGAGAGACTTGTCGAACAGAGAATTAGTAAGTATAAAAATTATTAAAATTAATCGAACGAATAATATTTCAATGAAGTGATAAATTTGATATTTATTACGTTTCATTGTATATTTGATATATTTTTTGTTTTTATTTATTAAAGGTAACATGACGTGTGATCATGTCACTGGCGAATACGTATGTCGTTCTGGCTATATGGGACTTACCTGTGAACATCCTTGTCCACCTAACAGATACGGTTTAAATTGTGCCAGTCATTGTTATTGCAAAAATGGTGGAGAGTGCCATCATGTTACTGGAATATGCCAATGTATGCCAGGATGGCAAGGTGAATCCTGTCAAACTCCTTGCCAACAAGGTACTTTCGGTGTCAATTGTACTCAACATTGCAAGTGTCAACATGGTAGATGTAGATCCAGTGATGGTCATTGTCGTTGCTCTCGTGGTTGGACAGGTATCAGGTGTACCGAAAGTAAGTTTGACTTTTTAAATTATAAAACATTCGTTTTATATCTCACCATTGATTTTTTTTTTTTATATAATTCTTAATAGTTTGCCCTGAGGGTTATTACGGTGATCAGTGCATGGAGCCTTGCGAATGTAAGAATGATTTCTTCACGTGTCATCCTGCTGAAGGGTGTATCTGTAGATACGGTTATACAGGTTAGTGCATCATAATAAACAGATAAATATTTAAAGAAAATATTATTATAATAAAAAAAAAAAAAAAAAAAAAAAAAAAAAAAAACATGACTTACAGGTGAAAATTGTGACGAACAACTCTTTTCAAAAAATGTTCAACAAAAGGAAGAATCCGGTTATGGTAGTGTGATAGCAGGTATATTTGCAGCGATTATTGTAATCGCTGTGACTGTGACAGCTTGGTTTTATCATCGTCGTAGAGTGGCAGATTTGAAGAACGAGATAGCCCAAGTTCAATACATTGCTGATCCTGTACCTGGTAAGTCATCACATAATTAAATAGACAGTTATTAATAAGTTACATTTTATTATTAAAAAATATATTTAACATATCTAAAATATCATTATAGATCGAAATCAATTCGATAATCCTGTTTACGCCTATCAAGGCTCTTCGAGATATGACGATGGTACGACTACGTTATTGAATAATCGCCAAATTAGAAACGATCTTGGCACAAATAAAAATGTTAACAATGAGAGAGCTAAACTTGGTTTTGGTGGAAGCATGGAAGATGATGATGATTGTAAAGGTAGATTAACGATCCATTATAATGATCTTAAAACAAATTAAAAGGACAAAACGAGTTGTTTGTTTTTTTTTTCTTTTTTTTTTTTATTTAGGTGCCTATGGACTGCAATATGATTTAAAGAACAGAGATGCCGATTTAGGGAATCCAAATTTAAACGTTTACCATAGTATCGATGAGATGGATGGGAAGAAGGTCGAGCATGTTTATGATGAGATTAAACAAAATGATTCAGAATACGATCGTCCAGATCATCCAAGACCATTAAGTACCACTTGGAAGAGTCAATATCATCGAATGCCCAATGGTACCGGACCTAAAACACAAGATGATGATGCTGGACCAAGCCAAATAAAGGACAAGGATCCTGAACTGGGAGAAACTTAAAAAGTGTTTTGTAACATCGTTCACGCGATGAATTTTATTTTGCGTTCGAGCCAAAGTGCAAAAAAGACTCTGGTGACATAATGCATCATCAACAACACGAGACATTGACAATGAGTCAGGAGTAGTCGAAATTGGCAAGATCTTTTTCGACTTGCCAGCAATAAAAAGTGCAAGACGTGTAACGGAAGTATTACTTTCGAACGGAATGATTCACACACGTTTTACATTTATCATCTTGCAATATTCGTTTTTCTATTTTATCTTTTATCCTTTTGTTTTTACCTTTTTTTTTTTACATTGAAAAATTGTATTATTATAAATATTATTTATACAATATATAGATGTATGTATATTATAGAAATCGATATTTAGAAAGTAAGAGAGAGAGAGAGAGAGAGAGAGAGAGAGAGAGAGAGAGAGAGAGAGAGAGAGAGAGAGAGAGAGAGAGAGAAAGAGTGAAATCTTTTTATGCGAAAGTATAATGAAAAATTTCTTTAATGAATTGCATGGAAACGTGAAATGAAATTTAATAATATAAACGGGTCTTTCCAATAGAATCGATTCCAAAAACATCATTAATTCGCTAATATTATTAAATATAATATTTACCTTACGATTCGAATAGATTCATATTTTTAAACAAAAAAAGGACAAACTCGTTGATCGTTTTATTCGAGAAATGTTTCGAAATAAAAGTGATACGTTTGTTGGGTGATAAAAGTGCGATAAATCGACCTGTGATAACGAATGTTACATAAAATTGTAATCGTTAACTCGTATTCATAAAATGCATATACACATACATACATATACATATATAATATATGATCAAGATAAGAGATACAATACTTGCAACGTTTATTCTGTCTTTTTTTTTTTGTTTTCTTTTTTGTTTCTTTTCTTTTCTTTTTTTTTTTTTTTGTCTTCTGAGAGCGAAATCACATATAATTTACAAAAAAGGAACTCGATGCGACCAATTTCTCTTACATTATATCTTGCAATAAATTCTACGTACATTCATGATCATCTCTATGATGAGACTATACGCAATGTTAACTTTCGAAGGACAGATTTTTTTTTTTTTTATATGCGTGTACGCACACACATACATGTATATATATTTATATTTGTATATAAATATATATACATATACATACGTATATATTAATTCTTAACTCATATACTGGCGCGGATAAATCTAGATTCTAAACTCTACGTACGCAATAATATTTCCAAATGTAATCTCGAGAGTTTTGACTCAGTCGAAGAGATAAGTATCTTTATTACTAAAGATAAAGATATACATGTATATATATATATATATATATATATATATATATATATATATATATATATGTATATATACCTTGGCGTTAAAAATGATAATAATAAGGATATTATCTTTGGGAAGGATACGGAATAGAAGGCAGTGTACTATTTACATAAACGATCGACGGAATCTAAAATCCAATTTTTAATAAGTTGCTTCGTCCTTGTTCTTTTTTAGCGCCAGTCTTTTTCCCTTTTCTTTTTTTTTGTTTTTTTTTTTTTATAAATAAACAAATAATTACTAAATATACATACGGAGAATTAAGATTTTAATAGGGTGTACCGTTCGAATGGCGGAGTAATTGTGTGTACGTAGGCTTAATGTTATGTGCTTGTTATTTGTTATTTGTTTTTTATTTTTTTGTTCTTTTTTTTTTGTTTTATTTTTTTTTTTTTTATCTTTTATCGCCGTTGTAACACTGTTAATGTTCTCTTCTAACGTTAATTAAGATAAATTTATTTCCTTGGCTGTCCGTAACGGGATAAGAATATTGAGAATCTAAAAACCATCTATAAAACGTCGCGACGTGTTTCTAAGATTAAACATTATTATTTACAACGAACGTTCAGCGTATTTTTAAGGATACATATAATATAACATACGATGACCGATTAAAAATTTTTCATCGTTAGTCGTTAATAATCAATCGCAATTTTTCTTTTTTTTTTTTTTTTTCTTTTTTCTTTTTTTCTTTTCTTTTCCCTTTTTATGACGATTCGTACGTGAATTATTTCCATAAAATGACATCTATATTGTACAGAATAAAATTATTATATTTAGTCCTTTGGTATACGACGGACGTGTCAAAAAAAAAAAAAGAAAAAAAAGAAACTAATACTTTCGAAATGCGTACCTTTTAGCCTTTTACGATTTATTTAAAAAAAAAAAAAAAAAAAAAAAAAAAAAGAGACAAAAAGAAAAAAAAAGAAGGAGAAAGAAACGAATTACTTTCGGCAGTCATGTTCGTCGAGTTGTCGTATACCAAAGGATATCTCGAATCGATTGTTGTCACGATCTCGAGGCAGTGGTGAAAAGTTATCGAGAAAAAGATAGACAGAGGGAAACAGTCGAAAATTATTTCGAAGATCGTTGAAGGATTATCGTCATCTTCGAAAATTGTTCTCCAAGTCCTGGACTCGTAAAGGACTTTGTATACTTTGGGACAAGGTATTAGTTAATATTCAGAGTAACGTGATTTATAATTAAATATACATGGCACGTTGATCGGCCGTATAATAGGCCGAAATTGAAGGTCACACATATATATATATATATATATATATATATATATATATATATATATTATATTAAGAATTATATCGTTTCGTCGCGAAAAGGCATCGCGCGAACACTAGTCAATGACAATATAAGTTAAGTATAATCAATGGCAGTTTGGCCATTCGTTACTTTACATCTTTCCGTTGTTTTTCGTATTCAAACTTTCAGATTGAACGTTCTGATATTCGTAAGTTCGAGTATCGAAATCTTTAAACAACTTTTTCTATTTCTATCATTCGACATTTTCTTTCCTTTTCATTTCTTTTTTTTTTCTTTTTTTCTTTTTTTTTTTTTCTTTTTTTTTCTTTTTTTTTTTCTTATTACAATCATAACTTTTTAAGATAGTACTCGATATGTGTCTATTAAATATGTATAATAATATGAGAGCCATAAATCTCGTTGGAATAAGTTGTCGAAGAAAAAGAGAAAAAGAAAAAAAAAAAAAAAAAGAGAGAGAGAGAAAAAAAAAGGAAAGAAAGAGAAAAATTGCCGTATGTAATATTCTATATACACACACACGCATTATTTTGGACGATTTGAATATTTTCTTAAGACAAGATCGAAACTTTTGGCAGGCGATATGCGTTTGGATTACTCCAAAGATCGTTTTTACTGATCGAGTTGATAATATCGATATCCTTTTTATCGACTTTCGAGTAACCAAATACTGGGACACATTCGATTAAGTTTATCATCCTCGCAAAAGTATACCTAAGTTTTTAAACGGAGTAAGGTTTGACTTTAGCGAGGGAACACGTTGTGTTTTATCTATGTAAAAAAATCGTCGAAAGAAAGATATATAAAAAAGAAAAAAAAAACAAATAATAAGAATAGAAAGAGAGAGCGTCTCCCGGTGTCCAGACCTCGACGATCGAACGAGATCCAACGAGCAAACGATTCAATGATTCGTTTGGTAGGATCGATCGCAGGGTTTATAGGCAATACTTTTCAAAAGCCATAACCCAATCGATTGGCGAGGCCGGCGACGGATCAGAGATTTTCATTATCCTCATCGTCCTCACCGCCCTGACTCTCATCGCTATCTTGCCGATCTACCGCAACGAAAATAGCTACAAAGCCTTTGAACGATATCGTGTCGTCCGTTCGGAATCGTACGAGAAGTGCCTCGCTCGTCGATACGTAATCAGTTTTGTTCTGAAACAAAGCCATCAGCCGTTAGTTCAAATATGATTTTTTATTTTAATTAAAACTAATTAAAACTAATGGAAATGTAAGAAAGTATACATATATTATATATACCAAGTTGCCACAGAGTCGACCAAAGGATGGATTGGATGCATCCAAACCGGAGAATATCTCAACGAAATCGTAACCACATTCACTTTGATACTCCAATTGAAAAGAGAAGAAAGATAGGTGAACATTCTTGCCGATAGGTGCTTCGATAGTCCAGTCACAATCAGTCCCGTGATCGTAATTACTATATCCATATCTGACGTGCGAGTACAGATGTTTTACCTTATCCGTTGCCATTAGATATCCTCCGCAGGCTAAAAGAAATAGAATGACTTTCGAATGTTGAAGAAGAAGAAACTACCTGAATAACGACTGTTAACTTACCAGTACTGTGTATTGCTTGGAAACCTTTTCTTTGGACGGAAGCATCACTCTTAAAGATCATGTACATCTGATTACCGGTTGCTGAAATTGGATGAGGCTCCTTAGTACCACAGAAGCGGCCTAATGTGTGACTTTCTGGTGAATCCCCATCGTAAATGGCGATGTGATCGTAAGCACATTCTTGATGGGACTCCATTTCAAATACTTTGAATACCTACGTGAATATAAAGTTCATTTAAATAGAAACCGTCGAAATTCTTTGAACATTTACAGCTATCTTTTTCGTGATCTGTGTCCCTTGAAAGTCATAAAAATGTAAACCGACCAGTTTGATACGATGTCCCGGCTTGGTAGTGAAGTGCCAAACACAGTCCTTCCGGCCAGGATAATACTCAGGAAAATTGGGCGACGTAATGGTGCCTACGGGCGCCGTAATCTCGTACTTGCAGCCACCCTCTTTACAATCGTGGCCATTTTCATGAAGTGTAAAGCCATTGTGGCAGGAACACTGATAGGAGCCTATCGTATTCTTACACTCGTGCTGACAACCACCATTGTTATTCGCGCATTCATCCATGTCGGTGAAAAAGACTGCGGCGAAGCCTGTCTTCTGCACACTGAAAAAGTTCACGAGCAATAAAAGTTTCGATATATTGGAAAAAAATGATATTTGAAATCTATTCGTCGATCGTTCAACCTGTTATCTGATGTGAATACGATCCTCATGGAGTTGCCTTCCGATGTGATCATTGGTGGTAACCTAACACCACAGAAAATTCCATGCTTTCTGAGAATATCATCACCAAGTTTGCTAGCTATTTCGAGAGAATCATATTCGCATTCTTGTTGATAGGCATTATTGCCTTCGAGATCGAAATGAGTGAAGTTCAAAGTGATACGATATTGTGGTGGTGCTATAATCTCCCAAATACAATTTTTGTTTCCTGGATAAGTTTCTGGGAAAGAGGGACTGGTAATTGTGCCATTGCTATCGTCGAAAATACCACCGCATGCATCTGAAAGGTTTCAATAAATTTCAATATTTAATCTCAACAGAAAAATTATGAAGATCAATAACGGACTCACCCTCACAATGTTTCCCATCAGAATGCAATTCGTATCCGATTTTACAAGAGCACTCGAATCCACCAAGAGTATTTATACAGTCATGTTCGCATCCATGATTGGTCAACTCACACTCATCGAATTCTAATAAAAAGAAAAAAAATAATAATAATAATAATAAAAAAAATTATGACTTTTCGTAACACTTATCAAACAATTTATTTTATTAAACTATCGACGATATTAATGAAAACGTACCTTTCATGAAAGTTGCCGAGAATCCAGCTTTTTGTACGGATCCATCGCTAACAAATTTAACAAGCAATTTATTTCCAGTAGATTTGATGTCAGGTGGTATCTTATAGCCACAATAGACTCCGATCAAAGGGGAATCAGCATTGTGACCATCGCGTATTTCGACATAGTCATAGACGCAATTGTCGTGATTTTCAATCTCGAACGATTGAAATTTCAAAGCGACCTGATAATCCTGCGGTACGGAGAGTTTCCAAACGCATTCTTTACTTGACTGATACTCTTCAGGATAATTAGGTGATTCCAAATGACCAACGCCATCCAATTCGACATCACCACCGCAGACTGCTTCGTAACTTGCCGTAAAACCACGATGGCCGCTTTGACGTTCGGAAGTAACATAAGTTACGAGCATACGACTTCCGGTAGATACCACTGGTTCATGAATCTTGCCACTCCCGCAAAAACGACCTACCAATCGTATAAATGTTGGTATTTTTGAGATCAAAGGGATACTTTTCATGGATTATACACTTTATTATCTCGACGAATGATTCTGCGATATAGCACTTTAATTATAGTTAATGACGGGAGAAAGGGAAAACTTTAATTTCCATTACGAAATTGAATTCCATGAGTTAATTGATACGAGTCAGGGAAATTGGAAGGTTATTGCAAATCGAATCGCGACGTAAAAAGCAATTTATATTTCTTGTATATTACCATATGATTTTTGTCGAACGATTAACGATTAATTTCAAACGATCAGATGAGAAAATTATACCTACCGAGTACATGACTTTTGTACCAATATCCATCACGAATTTCGAGATAATCGCTACGGCAATAATCACTTTTGAAGATATCCAAGGACGTTATATTCAGAACAATTCTTTCTCCGTGGGTAGCAGTGATCCTCCACTCGCACCGTTCTCCATCAATCGCTGGAGAACTGTTAGGGTGAGTTGGTGAACCAAAGCTACCGCTATTTTCTTGAAAAGTTCTACCACATTCTAGTCGATTGATAAAAAAGAAAAAAAAATTGTTATTAATATCCTCCTATTATGTAATCATTTTGAACGATCAATTCCAAGTATTCTTACTGTAGCATTTGTAAAGAAGATTCGTTTGAGCGATATCACCCTCGCTTAGCCGTATCCTTTGGCCGATCTCAGGCCGTTTCTTTCCGTGATTCTCTATAGGTAAAATCGTGTCCAAATAAATGCCCTTGGAAAATGTATTCTTGGCGTAATGCATGATAGAATCGTAATCGTATGGCAGACCCAACGAGTTCACTTCTTCATCCGTCAATTTATTAAAGTTATATTCCTGACCTGAAAATGTTTAATAGGCATTTGTTTCCAGGTATACATAGAATATGTGATTCATGTTTCGATTAGGCAAAAGCGAATGAATATTAACGCAAACATGAAGATAAAGGTCTCATACGTTTATACAGTAAACCGATTTCTGTCTCTGAAATAATAACGGCGATGGTTCGATCAAACTTACACAGCCATGTTTAACCTTCCACTATCGTAACATTAATCGAGGGACGATCGGTGCGTTATCCAACTTGCAAGCAAATATTACAATATTCCCTACCATTCCAGCTTCTACGTTGTTAAGGATTACCGAGATTTGCCATGTGCCTTGCCACAAATTGGCCCATTTATCTACCGCGCAAAGTCATTTGCTACGAAAGCAAACTCGATCCCATTGTTAGTGATCCCTTCTCTCCACTTCAGCTCTCGGGACATCTTTCCTCGCTTAAACGTTGCTCCAGTCACGTACGATGTATATCTACGCTTGGATAAATCCGGTTGCACGTTCACCAAACATAGTGCGTTTAGCTATTTGAATGTCCCATCAATGAGTATGAGGAGAATAGCGGGAAATTCGAATGTAACTTGAAGTAATGATTTTCCAAATGTCTCGATGATGAATCATGTGCGTATATATGTATGTATATATACATATATATATATATATATATATATATATATATGCATTTTAAAAATTTATCGTCATCGTTAATTTTAGTTCGCTAGATCGTGAAAAGTGAGTATAATTCTTTCTACGGCGACCAAACGAAATAGCTATTACGGAGAAATTGGGAAAAAATGGAACACGCTCAGCCTAATCTGATCCGATCGAAATTAAATTTTACACCTTTCTCTCTCTCTCTCTCTCTCTCTCTCTCAAGCTTTGACCTCTCCTTCCGTTTAGAATCAGGACGAGCCAATGGACTCCATCATATAATTGCGATACGCTACGAGCGCTTTTGCAAATAATCGTGTTAATTAGACAGGGCGGCTCTATCAGCTTTGGACGAAATTGAAAGCTCACCCTCTGGAAGGTTCCACTTACTCACCACTCATGATGTTGTCGCGAATGATTTGTACGTGTCGATCTCGATCCGGCCTGGTGTGTTCGTGCCAGAAGCCAACGACGTGGCCCAGTTCATGAACGACTATACCAAACTTGTCACAGTTTTTTCCGATACTGATTGCTTGCGGTCCGTTACCTCTTTTCCCGACGAAGGAACAGCATCTGGAGATGGCATAGGAAAGAAATACAAAGAAAATAAGTCAAAGGAATGTATTATCGGAAATAGATTTGCGCGTATAACTAATGTTCTTTATCGGTTTATAATCAAATCATATGATAACGTTTGTGAATATGTGAGAATGCGAAACATATAAAAGACGATGCACATACTTGCACATTTTTTTTTTAAGACCATTTCCGACTATTTTTATTATTTTTTTATGTTTAAGATGAGTCCCATTTTTAGAATTGAATTTCTGTATTAAAAACAAAAAAAAAAGAAAAGAGAAAGAAAGTAATCACAAATTTTTCAAATGACTCCAATATTTTGAACTTCACGAAAATCTGATGATATATGTATATGAATACGTGAGAATGTTAAATATGAAAAATATATAATATAAAACATACCTAGACCTTGTCTATATGTTTTGTTTTATATAAAAACTTAATCTCTTCTCTTAATCGTTTTACTTAATATTTTATTGAAATATTCATTATTATATCAAGTGATCTTATTACTTTACTTTAAGTTTTATAATATACATGAATATATGAGAATGTAAACTGCAAAAAATAAAAAATACGGTATACGTATAATTTAGTTCTATTCTATTTTAAATAAAAATATCTTTCTTTCAATCGTTGGATCTAACATTATATTTAAATATTCATTATTCTATCAAACGATTTTAATCCCATACATTAATCTTAGAATATGTATGAGCACGTGAGAATGGAAAATCTGAACGTGATACAAGATATAGAAAGTACATCTATATTTTTTTAATCGTTGTAATTATTTTATATATAAATATTCCCCTTCTTTTCTTCTTCTTTTTTCTTTTTTCTTTACATTTTTTTTTCTTTCTTATCTCTTCAGATCCAATCTATTTTATTGAAAAATATTAATTAATTTTCTTCTTTTTCTTTTAAATGATTTTATGATCGCTATATAAAATAATGCACAGAGATGGTAGGTAAGAACTCACCCACAGGGTCTTTCCGTGAAGAGAATATAATTAGGATGTTCTCTTGGTACTCTCTCGACGAACTTGACGCAAGTAAAGTTTTCCCAATGTCTCATAGCTTGCTTGAAAAGTGCCTTGTGAGCTCCGGAAAAGTTACCATCGATCTCGTAAGGTATAACACCATGATCCCAGACACGTTCCTTTCTTGCAGTTGCGGCTCTTCGATTTCTCGTTGGAAAATTGTGGACTAGTGATTCTGTACCTCGCTCGTTGTTCGCAAGATATTTCGGTTTGTGGTCCATGTCGTAAAACTCAATGGACCGTAGTCGCCTATCGTGAAGCGAGACGACCTCGTCCGAGACATCATTCGCCGTGTCCCGGGGCAAAGGGACAATTTTCCTTCGGTGATTTCGCCGTCGAGAGCCTCTGGAAAATGACAAGGATATTGTTCGCTTATTTTCTACAAAAGAATCGCAAATTTATGACTACCTTGATCGTTACCATTTCTATCTATTGCAGTTTTATCTCTCCTATGAATTTCTTCCTCTTATCGATTGTTTGAAGGAAGAAGAAGAAGAAGAAGAAGAAAAAAAAATAAATTAAAGATCAATGGCGTTAATAGGTCAATTAAATTCAATTATCTTTGATTATCGACCATTTTTCTTCTTGATTATGAAAATGACCTAAGTAATGTTACATATGTATATAATATGTAAATAATTTAGATTATTTATACGTATGCATATGTATATCAAGCATATGTATATTTTTTTTCAATTATATATATATATATATATATATATATATATATATATATATTAAATTATACATTAAAAAAATATATATGTAGTTAGAATGTATATCATTCAGTTAATTTTCACCAGCACAATCGTTTAATGAAATGAAACGAGTAAAGAAACAAATTAGTACGTAAATTGTAAACGCACCTGCGAGAAATATATATTTCATTCTTTATAGCACATTCTCTGTTCAAGGCGGATTTATTTGCCTTTCCCCATCCTTCTGTTTCATCGACAACAATGAAGGAAGTCGTGAATCTAATCGGTGAAAGTTCTCGAGCTAGAAAATAATACTTAGGAAAATGAAAGGAAAATGACTGAATCGAAAGGGGAATTTGATTAAACGTTTGAATCGTGAAATACGAATTAATCGTTAGTTGTTTCAATAAAATGTTGAGTCTTCCACAAAAAGGATGAAGGAATGAAGGAAAGAAAGAAAGAAAAAAAAAAAAAAAACGAAAAAGATGATACGAGGTTTCGCTTCTCAGCACCCTGCGGAAAGATATTTTCTTTTTTTTTCTTCTTCTTCTTTTTTTTTTTTTTTACTTCCTCTTGCGCAAGAGCTAACAACAAAGCGAGACTTAATGTACGAATCGAACGTGGTCCGTAGTCGTGGTTCCGTAGTTTTTTACGATTCTTCGACAAGCCTTAGGGGTAGGGATGAAAGAGGGAATGAAATTGCTATCGCGGCAAATGCGCTTTTCATGGCTCTACCGGGGAATAAATTCGAAAAGTATAGATAGGCGAAGAAATGAGTCGAAAAGATCCAGTCAGTGTCGATGTACATTTGAGAGATACAAATAAAAAAGAAGCCGCGGTGATTGAAAGTAAAATTATCAAGTAACTATCATCTTTCCATTTTTCTTTTTTCTTCTTTTTTGATTATTCTCTTCTTGGTGATCATTACTATCCTAGATTCAATGAAGCCTGCATTTCATTCTATCCTTCAATCTTTTCTTCTTTTCTTTTTCTTTTTTTTTTTTTCAATGCAATTAATTTTCTTTCATAGAAATTCTTCATGAGAAAAGCGTCTCTCTCTCTCTCTCTCTCTCTCTCTCTCTGTTGAGAGAAAAATCTATCTATCTATCTATCTATCTATCTATCTATCTATCTATCTATCTATCTATCTATCTATCTCTAAAAATTAAGAAATACGATTAATGAATTAATTTAACATCTTAATATGTTTAATATTTTTCATGTATACATATAATTTTACAATATCAATATATACATTTATTTATATTCCAAAACAATTTAGAGATCTGAGATATATTTCGGTATTATCAAAAGCAATCGAAATATATCAAATATATCAAATTAGATAGAATAACTTTTATTTAATTATCGACAAAATTATATACAATAAATTTCTCCTTAATAAATATTCGACGAGATAGCTATTGGGAGATTCGTAAGAATTACGTTTGGATTGGAAAGGAAAACAAATTTTTAGATAAAATTATATTGAATAAATTGGATAAACATTTAACTATCCTTTAGATTAATTTCTTCAATTTATCGTAAAAAGAAATTCCAGAGAAAAATATAAAAAGGAAAAGAAAATGAGAAAGAGAGAGAGAGAGAAAGAAAGAAAGAAAGAAAGAAAGAAAGAAAGAAAGAAAGAAAGAAAGAATGCAAAAAAAGAATACGCGGAAAGAAATAAAAAATAGAGGATAATCGTGCTGGTGGTGGTTGAAGGCAAGGGGGTGCCTAGTCGACACTTTGAAAAATAATTCTCTCCCCTCGCGTAAACATTGGACTAAAGTGCGTAGCTCTCGCGCGTACGGCGGTGGCAGTAGCAGCAGTGCCAGTGCCTATCCCTCGTTTATTAGTACTAATTACCGGGTGAGCGTAATTCTCTCACAGCCACCCCGTCCGATAGGAGAACGAAAGAGCGAGAGAGAGAGAGAGAGGGAGTTAACCTCCCTTTTACTTTCTCTCTCTCTCTCTTTCTCTCTCTCTCTCTTCCAACCCCTCTGGGTCTCCTCGAGCGACAGTGCGCCGGCAGTCAGCCTACGAGTTTCTGAATCGGTACGGCATTACAATTAATTAACGAGCTGCACTCTCACGAGTTTCGTTAAGGGAGCGTTCACAATGTCGTCTTAAATGAGAACATTAATCGATAGGACAAACTCGTAAAGAATATCCTCGTAAACATTTTAAATGATTTTTATCGGTATTATTTTTTATTGATATTTTCTTTTTTCTTCCCTCTTTCTTTTCTCTTCCTTTTTTTTCCCTTGTTCTTTCTATTTCCTTCTCTTTTCTTGTTCCTCTTTTTCATTTTTAAAAAACAACAATTGATCGATGATTTTTCATCAAACAAATTGATTCATGGATAAACAAGTAACATTATAAGTAATGAGTTTTGTTTATAATTTTCATGAATGAATTTAACAATTTATAAATTTTTGTTTTCACCCTTTTGTGATTTTTTTTCTTTCTTTTTCTTTTTTTTTTTTTTTATTTTGTTGTTGTTTCTTTTGTTTTTGCTTCTTTTCTTGTAATTCTTTTTTTTTTTTCCCAACGGCGGAGCTTACTTCGTTTTCGTTGAAAGAAAATGGTTTCATACGCGTTCGCGTATCCGTGTGGACGATCTTGCGGATTAGAATAAAAGCAGAAGAAAGAAAAAAGGAAGAAGAATGTGGACAACAAAAATACGAAAAGGAACGCTTGGCACTCGTAGTCGGTACGATTTACGCGCGAAAAAATGCGTGAGAAAAGTAGAATCTTTTTTCTCTTAATCTTCTTTTTTTTCCTTTTCTCTTCTTTCTTTTTTTCCTTTTTCTTTTTCTCTCTTCACTTTTTTTATCCCCAGCCACGTGGGCGACGGAAAACGCGTGAAGAGAGAACGCTCGCGTTGCTCCAATTTTTTTTTATTTTCTCCTTTTTTTTTTTACTCTTTTTCTTTCTTCTTTTCTTCGCGTGATCGTCATACGTACATACATACGTGCGAGGAGCAGCACGATAAGAGCGACAAAAAAAAAAAAAAAGAAAAAAGAAAAGAAAGAAAGAAAAAAAAACAAAAGAAAAAAAATGAAAAAAAGGAAGGAACAAGAAGGGAAAAATGAAAAAAAGGACGGGAGTAAAAATTGAAAAATCTATCCATCAACGAGAAGAAAAAAAAGGGGAGAAGGAAAATAGAAAGAAAGAAAGAAAGAAAGAAAGAAAAAAAAAGGAGAACAAAAAAAAAAGAAACAAGCGAAAAAAGTAGTCGGAGTTACGTAGAGTCGTTTGGAAGGCGACAATAAACGAGACGATTATTCCCGGCGATTAATAACTCCCGATATTCCGTCGTTTCTGTTCCGCTTTCGCGCGGGATGTTTAAATCGCAGGAGATATAGCGCTATCGTCAAACAATGAATCTGTAAATAGGAATATCGGATCTCTCGCGTAGCCTTGCTGCTGACAGCATCGCCTGACTATACCTATAATATAGGTATATGAATGTACATAGATATGTATATATATATAACTTGGGTGAGATGAATAGCGAATATTTCAGGAACGTCGGACATTGGTAACAGTGAGATAGAAGAGAGAGAGAGAGAGTGAGAGAGAGAGAGAGAGAGAGAGCGAAAGAGGGGAGAAGGGTGAGATATATAGTGCGAACTGGTTGTCCATTAAATGTGTTTTTTTTTTTTTTAATTTCTTTTTTTTATTAGAACAATGGAACGTTACGGTGTAGCGTGGCAAACAATGGAGTAATATTCTAACGAGAATCAACGAGGCATTGTGGTAATTGGAATCGTGCCAATGTCCTCGGTGGATACTATTTCTTCTCAATGGGAGAATTGAATTTTTTAACATTTCCATGTATAATTGTACTTGAGGATGGCATAAAGCAAATCGAAATGAATATTGAATTTTTATAGAATTTCTAAAGCCAATGAAAAAGAAAGGCTTTATAGACCTTTCGTACGCGTACGTAGATATATACGTATGTGTGTATGTGCATATATATATGTATGTATTTATATGTATGTAACGAATCGATCGTAAGGGAATGTAAATTTTAAAACAGTCCTTCATCAATCGTTTTGATTTTCTCTACGAAAAATGAGAAAGAAAAATTCATCCCTAGTCAGCAGATTTTTCGAGGGGGAAAAAAAGAAGAAAGAAAAGCAAAAAAAAAACCTGACAAAGACCGATGACGTTGGTGGTTGCCTGTTTTCTATTTCCTTTTTCTACGACTGGCCGATATCAAAAATCGAACGAAAAGGAATATGTAGAGAGAAGTACGATGAGTTACGAAGGCCTATCCGTGGTTGAATGGAGGAACATGCTATTCGCTGAATACGAAATTTCTCTCGGTGAGATCTCGATAAATCACTCGTCTTTCGGTCTCTTGCACTTTTCTTTTTCTCTATTTTCTCGAAAGACGGAGAGTTAAATAAAAAAAGAGAGTAAGAGAGCGAAAAGAGAGAGAGAGAGAGAGAGAGAGAGAGAGACGAACTAAGGAAGGGTGTAAAAGTAGAAGTAGGAAAGATACAGAAATCGATAGGATGAAGTTACCTCGGTAGTACGAACACCTTCGTCGACGAGTCTTCTCACCCTTGACACTTTTGAAAGAGAGAAAGAGAGAGAGAGAGAGAGAGAGAGAGAGAGAGAGAGAAAGAGAAAGATAGAAAGAGTGAGTAACGCTTAAACCCCGATGAGATTGTTCCCCTGGTAAGATTAATGTGACTTAGTCTGTACTTTAATTCGATACCTCGAACAGGCCGGCGGCACTTTCGAGACGGACCTTGAGAGATGACCTTGCTTTAAGAAGGGTCTTGCCGTCGACAGCTGGAACTCACTCGATAAAGGGAGAACGCGTTCTCTTCTCTCCCAATCCCTCCTCCGATTCTCCTTTAAACGTGTGAAACTTCCTTGCCGATTACTCGGCAAGATTTATAATCATGTTCAAGTACAAAAAAAGTTCCGCGAAGACAAATTACATTCGATAATTCGAATTTCTTTTTTTCTTTTCTTTTTTTTTCTCCCCCTTTAGATAAAAGATACATAGATCATCCTCCAATCCTATTATCGAATTAATATCTGTATAAGTAATCGAGGTAATAATTGAAGAAATTTAAAAAAAAAAAAAAAATAAAAAATGATAAAAATAAAGAATATTTCATTCGGATAGTAAAAAAAAAAAACAAAAAAAAAAAAGAAAAGAAAGTTTTTAATTCACATTTAATTCATTCTTTACGATTGCTTCAATTTATTCTTTTCCTCTTCCTTATTTCACCTTTTTCTTTTTCCTTTTTCCATTTTATACCAATTATTCTTCCCTATATTTCCTACGTATCGTCTTTCGTAATTATTCGATAATACTCCATGTGATCCTAATGATAGTAAGCATCGTATAACTTTCGCGCTCGTTACCGCAATTTCGTTATCTCACGATTTATCAACGACAAAAGGGAGAGTCGGTAGCCTGACAGTCTGATCCTCTTCGGAATTCTCTTCGGGAGCTTCATTGGAGAATCACTACGTGATCGTGTTTCACGGGGTTGGATACAGGCCGTAAACAGGCGCTTTCGTGAACCCGTCGACGATGAACACGTACAGAAGAGAAACCCACATAAATGCGTCTACCTACTACGAGAGAGATACGTTACGTCTATCCACTCGCGCGTATCCCTTTTGGGTTTCCACCTCTCTCTTCCTCTCTCTCTCTCTCTCTCTCTCTCTCTCTCTCTCTCTCTGTCTCTCTCTATTTGTTATTAGTTGGGGGGTGTTGATGGTCCAGGAACATTTATGTAACATCTCGTTTTGTATACAAACGAACACACGTATAAATAGATACATACGCAATATATCTTGTCAGTCTCAACGATAGGTGTAATGTTATAAAAATTATTATAAAAGAATAGAGAGTATGACAATAATAAGAATTCTTCTTTCATTTAGTGGATGAAATGCGAGTCAATGGCCGTGTCAAAAGCGGAAAAAGAGGAACCGAGCAGGTGTTCGACGTTAAATCCAGTCGACGAGAAACATAGAGAGCTGCGTGTGTGTGAGAGAGAGAGAAAGAGAGAGGGAGAATAGTAGATATAGGATCGACATACCTGATCGGGGGTGGAGCGTTGCCGATGCTGACAGGTTATTGGCAGTTCGAGGGCTGAAAATGCTCGGACGGCAGTATCGGACCCCATTTTCCAGCTTTACGATGACGGCCATTGTTATTGGCATCGCCGGTTGGCTCTACCACCGGGAAGACGGGTGGTAAGAGGAAGAGGGTGGATTGGAAGAGGGTGACTGAGCAAGTATATATACATTTAGAGTATATATATATATATAGTATATAAATATATATATATATATACATGTACGTTGCTCGTGTGTGTATGTATATCTGTGTCTACGAGAACGAACTTGCCACGAGTGTAGTCACGTGCTCGATTTAATCGTTCCCACTGGAATTGGGTTAGGTACGCCAAAAAATTAACGACAAATCCGTTCTCTGCACTCCCTTCCTTTCTCTCTCTCTCTCTCTCTCTTTCTCTCTCTCTCTTTTCCTCTCCCTATCTATTTCTTTCTTCCTTTCAGTCTTTCTCCCTAAAATCTCCGAAAAAAGCATTTCGAGTAGGCTCCTCATCGTTCGGCTTTTTCCGATCGTTCGACCGTACGAGTATAAAAAAAAGAAAAAAAAAAAAGAAAAAAAAAAAAAGAAAGAAAAAAGAAGAAAAAGAAAAGGCACAAGGGCAATGGCTCTCTGCGTGTGACAGGATATATTCGAACAAGAAAGAAAATTTGTTGCCGACATAAACTAGAAATTAATGATCCGCATCCTTCGCTTGATGTAATTAAGATCCGTGGCTTCTCCGATTGCAAGAGACGTACGGAGTTGGAGGCTGAGTGCGGTTAACTTTGATAATTCGGTAAAATCTATTACGTCTCGCGTCTAATGGACTTAACTTCTGACACGATAGTCGCCCTGGTAGTTCCCTCCGTGGACTTACGATGAGCGCGTATCTTCGACATAACTTTGACAAACTCTTCAGTCAACTATCAACCACGGATCTCTCTTTCTCTCTTCCTCCTTCTCTCTCTCTCTCTCTCTCTCTCTCTCTCTCTCTTGCTCTCTTTCTCTCTTCCTCCTTCTCTCTCTCTCTCTCTCTCTCTATCTCTATCTCTCTCTCTCTCTCTCTTGCTCTCTTTCTTCCTTCCGGATATTCTCGTCAGGTTGAAGTTCGAAATTTGTTGGAGCAGTTTACGTCAGAGAATGTTGAGTTATTTTTTTCACTTAAGTTCTTTCTTTCCTGACTATGTTTTTTATTTTTTTTTTTCTTATTTATTTATCTTTTTTTTTGTTTTTTTTTTGTTTATTTTTGTATATATATATATATATATATATATAACAACATGAACTGTTCCAGCGTGTTTATTATTTCGAAATTCTCGAGTTAAAGATAAATTAATCATATTGAAAGATATTAATTTTCACGTTGTTAGAAACGTTAAACTAAACATACCTTCTACGATGATGACGACGATGACGTTGTTTCGATCTATCTTGCGTCGTTGTTTCCGGCCTAATTGTAGACATATAACCTCCTATTTCTTCGATGTTATCTTCTTGAGCATTTCTAGTCTTTGCCGTTGTTGAACCGATTGAAAAATCTATGTCATCGGGTATCTTCGGTGTCGTTTGCTTGATCCTACCTTCTCTAATATTTGAAGTTTCGGTTATCGTCAAATAATTCTGTCGATGAGCCAAGTGTCTCTTTTTCGCCGGAAGAGTCGTCGATTCTAATCTAATGAACAATAAATATGCTCAATTGATATTGATAAAGGGATTAAAAAAAAAGACATTATCATTTACCTGATTTCAATGCCCTCCTCCTTTATTTCAGGATTAGTATCACCGTTCCTAACGTTAAAGATAAATCCATCCTCGAATTCGCCGCCCATGCTATACTGATTGCGATCCACCATGATCGGTTCAGGTTTCCCTTGAGAGACTACGCTCTCTTCTTCCTCACGATGAGCCTCATTGTTCATGTCGTGCTCATTTTTGAACTGTAATATCTCTGTAAAGAATACGTACCATTTGATCTTATCTCTTATTGATATAATTAAATATAATATAATTAATTCTTCGGATATAATTAAAGTCTATGAAAAGAAAATTATTCATTTACCGGTAAGACCTTCCTCTTCGACTTGAAGACCTTCCTTTAATACCTCCTCTCTGTATTTTTCCAATTCCTCAAGGTACGACTTATTCAACTTTTGCTGTCGCCATTCTGTTTCGTACTTGATGTTGGGCAGTGCTATGTCACCAAGAAATCCACCTGGAATCAAATATTATTTTGTTTTTTTGTTTTAAAAATTGTTGGCAATATTTCATAGAATTTTCATAGGCTCATTTATATTCATTGATATTTATATATATATATATATATATATATATATATATATATATATAAATATTTATATTTATATTTATATTTATATTTATATTTATATTCAAAGGTCTTGAAGCAGTGGTCAGATACCAGCAAAGGATTAATTTCAAAAGTTATCTCAAATCTCTAAAAAGAAAATAGGAAGGGATCTCGATCATACGTGTATCTCATTCGTATACGGTCGAAAGCCTCCGTCGAATCTCCTGGAAAGTCGATCGCCTTTCCGAGACGGCGTTCCCGCAGGGATTGAACGTAGTATGGACCTATTATCGGTTACCATAAATCATCGAACGTGTTATCGGTCGAAAGAGAGTTTGCTCTGATCGTGGTTGTTGCGAACGACGTAAACAGCATCTCGGCCAGACTTTGCTATCTTCCACCGTGACAGAAGAGAAAAACGGTATTCTGTTGGAGTCACGCGGATATAGTGAGCGCGAGAGTGAAATAGATATACAAAGAAAGCTAACTATGCAAATTCGATTTCGAATCTCGGAAAACGAAAAAAAAAAAGAAAGAAAAATTTTTCCTTTTTTTGATTAATACCATTCCTTTCGATACTTATAGATTTACATTTTAAATTTTCCCGCGTTATATCTCACGAGATAAAAAGAGGACAACTAACTTTTCTATACGAGCTAAAGGTCCATAAGCTTTCTATATCTGATAACTTTTTAACGTGTCAAAGGTCCGATTAAATGAAACTAAAGTTCGGATTAAAGGTACGAAAACTGAACAGCTCTTTTTCGATTGTTAAAGAAGATCTCGTTATACGATCGAGATAGTTCGTTAGTTTGAAGATCGCGATAAAAAGAGAACGAGAAGGTCAGCCAGGTTTTATCGAATTCCGTATCGACATCCCCCATTGGGATCTCTCAATAGTGGTTGTCTGGATGGGTGGTGGTCGAACGGGTGCTTCAAGAGAAGCCGTAATTAGATCGTTGGAAATGGAGAGGAACGTGAGAAAGAAAGAGGAAAAGAGATGATGAAAGAGAGAAAGAGAGAGACTGGTTCACAATTCTTTCTACTTTGTACAAGTTCGTTAGTTAAGTATATATACATACACATACACATACACACACATATATATATATATATCATTTTTTATTCGTTTGATCTTTTTTAGAGTAGCACTCTCTCGAACGGAAGAATCGAGGGAAACGCGATCATACGATTTTCTACTATAAGATTCGGCATGTAACGAATTTTATCTTTTTCTTTTCTCTCTCTCTCTCTCTCTTTTTCTCTTTCTCTTTCTTTCGATTTAAAACCTATCGAACAATTTAATCGAATAAAACCTAAGTGAAAAAGAAAAAAGAAAAGGGAAAGACTTTTGAAGAATTTCTTTCTACGTTTTATCAATAACGTATTATCCTTTATCCTATATCATCTTACGTTTCAATTGGTTAGAAACTTAGTGCATGTCAATGAAAAGAATAAGAATAAGAAGAAGAAGAAGAAGAAGAAGAAAAAATGAAAAATGAGAAAAATGATCGAGACAGGCAGCTGCTAGCGATCATAGATAATCACCGAACGCAAGCCTACAGACAGGATCATAAATTCTACGGGCAATGCAATGATATTTCTCATGGCAGGGTTGCGTTATCGAGGATGAGGAGAGGGTATAGGGTTGTAGGGATACCTTACCAAATGTCCTCGATCGATTTCCCTTAATTAACCCGATCCTATGACACTCTCTCTCTCTCTCTCTCTCTGTCTCTCTCTCTTATACGCATATATAGTTAGAACGGAAGGGACTACCGATCGTATTCCTCGGAATATTCTCTATGTGTGTACGAGCCGTAATGTTGGCGCGTGTCCCATTAGTCGCGTCGTATAATTTGTCGATGTGGAAATTAGCGGGACGCGTTCCGATATCGGCACGTCCCTACAACACGCCAAAAGGGCCACACGAGTTCGCCCTTTCGCCGTTAACGAGCACGAAATCGGCCGTATCCTCGTCGAGCTACTACTGCTGATGCTATTGGTGCTGCTGCTATTGCCGTTGTTGTTGCTGTTGCTGCTGCTGCTGCTGCTGCTGCTGCTGCTGTTGCTGCTGCTGCTGCTGCTGCTGCTGCTGCTGCTGCTCTACGATGAATTCGCGAACGCTCGTAAATATTGGCCCGCTTGCGATTTTCCTGCGTACGTTCGTTCTATTCGTGAACCATCAATCGTGTGTACGTGCAAGCCGTTCTGTTCTTGCAACCCAGCCGCACGATTTACGATTTGAGTCAATTCGTTCGACGTTTGAACAATGATTTTACCATCGGATCTCTTCTCTAACAAATTCGGATGTATTTTTTGTTAATATTTTTCCCCCTTTTTCGACTTTTTATATCCCCCTTCCATCAAATTAATTTTAACAGTTTATAAATCTAATTTGTATTCTTATGTCTTGCAAAAAAAAATATTTCATTGTTCTAATAATAGAATTTTTCTATTTGTAAAATAATGAAACTATTATTACATTAAATGAAAAAATATACTTTTTTTTATATTATATATAATGCGTAAATCTTACACTTAGTATAAGTATACATATAGCAAATATTAATCTTCGAATATGAAATAACAATTAAGTTTGTTATTTCATGTGAAAATAAAATAAAAAATGCGAACGTATATAATTTTAAAGTTACATAAATTTATGAAGAATTTACTGTTAAATTTAATTTCTATTCGTTCGTTAACTGTTTTTTTGAATTAATAAATATTGATTTAAATTAATAAAAATTGATTAACACAATGATCACCCATGATCATCAATTTACAATTTACTATTTACAAAATTTACAAATTAATTATTATGAATCGAATATGCTAACAAAAAATTTTAAATAACATAAATATATAACTAAATAATAATTTAAAATGAAAAATGTGCCATCTAAAAAATAATTGTTATTGATTATTTTTATTTCTGCAACGAATAGAACAAAATGAGATTATAAATAAACAAAATGTTTATATGTGCATTTACAAATATATGTAAAATATTATATCAAATTATTATATAAATTATTATATCAAATATTAATAACAAGTTCACACGTATATATTCCTTTGATTTTAAAGTAAACGAACATAATATTCTACAAACATTTCAATTTTATGAAAAAAAATTAACTAAAAACATAATAAGCATTGTAATCATTACACTATAGATATCGTGTAATATTTTCCAACTTTCGTAAAAAAAAAAATTTAGCGTTTTTAATTGACTTAACGGATTGTCAAAAGTAATTAAAAACAATGTAGTAATTGGTGAATATCAGTGAAATAAACACATTATTGATATGAGAATCTAATCCTATTTAATTATAAGACACAATAATTTATCATTATCAGCTTATTGAATAATAATGAAAATTCTATCGTGGTAGTAAAAAAAAATACCGTGGCAATTACATTAATTATCGTGTTAATCGTATTGACAGGTGTAATTTTACCTTCACGGTTAATTTGAATAAGTGGACAGATTAATCGATCCGTATCTAAATTAATGAAAACCGAGCTAAATGTGTTCACTCTCTCTTTCTCTCTCTCTCTCTCTCTCCCTCTCTCTCTCTCTCTCTCTCTCTTTAGTACGATACCATCCTTATCTCTAATTAATTTTGTTAATCGATTTTTCAATGAGTATCGAGAGCACGTCGTAAGGGATCTATAGTATCGACGTTCTTATAAGAAGTGTAATAAACGTGATAACAGGCGAGCTAGCGTTAATAAAAACGGATTTAGTTCTCTTCTTGCAGAAAGAAAAGGTTTCGTTACGAGTGCGATATTGTAATTATTATAAAAGAGATTAAAGGTTAGCGATTATCGTAAAATCTTTTTCTTCCATTTATGCTCGAAACTTTATGAGATCTTTTTTTGTATAACTAAATTCTTTTTTGAAATATTAAAAAAGATTAACGTTTCTTTATACTTAATTAATATATATTTCTTCTTTTTCTATTCCTTTTTTTTTTTCTTTTTATTTTCTTTTTACATAGGTATACTTACATTTCCTTTATACAATTACAAATTCTTTTAGCAAATTGATCATGATCATAAAACCTTTTTTTCAGTCAAATATATTACGATCGTAAGTTTATTGAAATTTTATATAATATAAAGATTGATCTTTTTATTTATGTTTAAATATATTTCTATTCGACATTTCGTAATCTTTATTAGGTAAATGATTATAATTTCGAGATAATCTTTCGAACGTTAACTATGTAGATACATATATACATACATATATATATACATATATATATATATATACTTTACATTAATATCCATTTCGGTTAACTAATTAATCTTGCATATACAGACTGTAAACATTAATCTACAGTTGGAGCAACGAGTCAAAGGATGGCAGGAGACGAGGAAAAGAGACGACAAAAAGAGAGAGAGAGAGAGAGAGAGAGAGAGAGAGAGAGAGAGAGAGAGAGAAATAGAGGGTGGACATTAACGAGGTCGAAATTGGTGAATTCGCGAGGACCTATTCCACCCCCTGCCGTTTCACCTCTCACAAATACGACACCCTCGTCCGACGACTATCGAATAGGGGTTGGGTAACGGGAGGAGGACTCGCGGAACGTAGGTAGGTAGATAGGTAGGATCAAGCGAAGCGTGTACACGCTCACGTTCGTTTTCTCCCCTCCGTACCTGCGATTTATTAATTCACGCTGCCTGACGATGATTCATCGTATCTGTAAACGCCTGCGTTGTTGCTGCTTGTGCTCTGCAGCGACAGCAACACCAGCCCCAGCACCAGCACCAATACCATTACCAGTACTAACACTAACGCCAATATTAGCACCAGCACCAACAACGCAACGTTTTCGTACGTGGTCCTCGTACAGATTGGCCCTATACTATATCATCCATTAGAATAATAATTAATGGCGCTAGCTGACGAGTAATACCGCATAGCATCGATAATGCGATGCATTATTCTTCTCGTTAAATCGTCTCGATTTATCGATGCCTACATCGATGAAATTCCATATCGTATTTTCGTTTTATCGAATTTACGACCTTTTCAGTTACGTTCCTTTCTTGTTTAGGAAATCATTGTCGTGTAATTTATTCATGGCATTGATGACAACGATGATGATGATGATGATGATGATAATAACGGTGACAATTTTAGGGTGATAACCCAACGTTACAAGGGACGATACTATACGATATTTAACACTTCAACGATGGCCCTGAATCTATTGATAATAAATGATATATCGGCTAATGAAAATGCTATCTCTCTCCCTCTTTTTCTCTCCCTCTCCCTCTCTCTCTCTCTCTCTCTTTTTCTCTCTATATCATGATTTATCGTCGTGAGATCGTGTGAATTTATAGCCCGTTTACGTTCACCAGATTTCTGTCAAATGCAAACCGCGTAATACCGAATCATCTCACTTACTCTCTCTCTCTCTCTCTCTCTCTCTCTCTCTCTCTTTCTCTCTCTCCATCTCTCTCTATCTCTTCGAACTGTCCCTTCAATTACTAGGATAACAACGTCGATCATCTATCACCGTTCTAGTACTCATCAGAAATCTCCTGTTAATATCGACGAGCAAATTTCTCGTGTCTTTCGCGTAACTTTCCGTTTAAAGATAAGAGTGAAAGGAAGAGAAAGAGAGAGATGATCATTCGAGAACTCGTTTTTCAACGTATGACGAGATAACGCCTTTTAGATTATCACTTGGGCGTTTATCTTATACCAGGGGAAGTGTCTAATGGACCGGGGAAAAGCCGAAAACGTCCGGTCCGATTTGATTCAAACTCGTCGATATTCTCTCGACGGCTACTACAGCTTCTTATCAGAAGTCAAGGACAAGCTATCCTCGTGCATTCTTTTCAATTTCTCTTA
>NC_060955.1:21780057-21795057 GCF_910589235.1 Vespa crabro
GTGTTCTAATAACGAGATAAAAGATAAAGATACACATACACAGACACAGACACATACACATACACACATATAAGCACGCGTGCGCGCCTATACACAAGTATATATAAACACTTATTATTTAGAAAGACAAGAAATGGAGATAAAGAAAATGAATTAAGCTAATCGTACGGATTTGTTTCATCGAAAAGCAACCTCGAGAAACAAAGAAATCAAAAGGAAAAAAAGAGGAAGGAAAAGTAAAAAAGAATAAAAAAATGTTGTTCTCCAAGTGAAGTTGTTAACGAACAAAACGATTGTTGTTTTTCCAATAGCGATAATGGCATCGCGGTCGAGTCAACAATGATTCATTGTAAGACAGCTCGAGTCCGACTTTGTTCGATATTATGAGTCAAGAAGAAAGATCCGGGAAGAGAGGAAAAAGTCATAGAGAAGGATAGAAAGATCGTTGCTCGATCGTAAGGAAAGCTTTTTAGGGTTTATGTCGTTGGATGAAAAGCTTGAACGTGGTGCCGTTACGTTCTCTCTCTCTCTCTCTTACTCTCTTTCCATCACTTTTTCTTTATCTATCAATCTATCTATCTATCTCCATCTCGCACTTGAAGCTATTCGTTCGTCTCTTATCCTCAGGTGAGAACTCGACCTAATCCCAAGGGATAAGTCCTCCTCACGTCTGAGTAGCCTCTCCACGATGTCACACAACGTTCAACTTCCTGACTCTGATGCGAGCCGATGCCAATCTCCCACGTCCGTTCGAAATCGAGCATCGAACGAACTCTTCGACTTTTTTATAGTCTCTTTCTCTCTCTTTTTTTTCTTCTTCTTTCTCATTCTTTCTCTATTTTTCTTTCTTCTTTTTGAATGATCTACGATCGTGTTTTCCCGAAAGAAATCTTTTACCATTCTTCATTTCATCTTCTCTTTTCCTTTTTCTACGGTCGTAGCTCGTTAAAAGTTCCACCTTGTTAAACTTGACATCACGTCTCACGCGAGAAAAGATTTCGCGTTGGTTATGATCGCGAAAGCGTCTTGCTTACTATGTTACCTATTTCAGCCGCGATATCAATTGTAAGACTTTTGAAACAAATTTCGGGAAAATACGAGAAGACAATGGCGCAATACGAGAAGAATTTATACGCTACGTACGTATGTATATACGTATGTGTAGAGTACTTACGCGTACTATGCATTATTCAAACGTCAGACTTCTCGAACGTCGAAACGCGTCACCGTAGAATTTATTTATTCGAAACGCCATGAAATTTCTAGTCGTTTCTCGTGGATAGAAAATTTTCTACGGTATGAAATGAATTGTCGCGAATAAATGTAAATGTTCTTAAAGCCAAGAGGAAAGGACTATTTATTTAGATAAAATTCATTAACTATAATATCAATTATTCGTTAACGTTTCACTTATTTCACTTTTGTATGCTGATATTTCTTTCTTTTTTCTTTTTTATTTTTTTTTTTTTTTTTTTTATATTCGAAACACATAATTATTAATTAAATTTGTAATTTTATTCCTGACAAATCTACATTCCCTTTAGAGTTTTATACGCCATTCGTAAAATCAATATAATCCTGTATAACTAAATTTTTTGTCGCGTTAGCCAAAAAAAAAAACATTATATTGCATTAAAGTTATAATATTACGATATACTATATTAAATATAAATTTATATTTAAAAACATAACTAACTTCGGCCATGAAGTAATAATAAAACTTGTTTAATATATGCATTATAAATTCATTGTTACTCATAACACTCGTGTAATTATATTATAACAAATATGATTTATAATTATAAAAATGTAAAAGAATAAAACTTTGGATATGGATTAGCTATTAAAAAGTGTATTTATGTTGATGAAATAAAAGAAAATTTTTTAAGATACAATTAAATGTGTGTAATTTCATAGTTAACGTGGGATTAAAAAAGGAAAATGTTTGTTATACTTAACGTATAATTTCTATTTCATTTTAAAAAGAAAGTTCGAAGGAAAATCACGGTAAAGTCATACATGACTTGAATTGTCGACCGTAGCAAGCTAGCTGGATGGTAGTGATCATAACGGCTGAGACGTGTCAGAGGTTGAAAGGCTATCTTTCGTTCGTTCGGTGAGTAAACAGAAGGAAAAGCGCGAGAGAAGAAACGAGAGATCTCGAAAGCGACGACCGACAACGCGAGAACCGATTCGCGGACGTTTAACTCCCTTCGCGATTTCGAGTTCAGTGCCGTATCGAGGTCGTTCGCAATTCTTGTGAGAGGAATTAGTTCTCTCTAACGTTTCATAGTGCTTATTATAAACGTAAATATATACAGATAAACGATAAGAAACACTTTACGAGAACGATTTTCATACGGTATTATTTCAAATAATCCAAGAGAATTTGTATAATATGTTATTTATAGAAAATGATTTTGATAGAATACAATATCAAATCAAGATATTTTTGTTATGATAATGAAGATGAAAACAAACAATATTTGTCCGTGATTTTTCTATTAATTTTTAATTATTTTTTATTATTATTTTCAATTGAAATTTTATAGAAACGATTATATAAAATATACAAATAAATATATATATATATATATATATATATATATATAATTTGTTAAATTATTAAAAGTCTTGAGAACATACATTTTTTATTTTTATTTTTGGATATTCATAAAAATAATAATAATAATAATAATAATAATAATAATAATAATAATAATAATAATAATAATAATAATAATATTGTATGTATACACATTATCAAACACTTTCTGTTTCGTACATACTTTACACTCGAAACAGATAGCAGTTCATTATATATTTAAAGAATAAAATTTATAGAGTTTAATAAATCAAAAAAATATGTTTATTTATCTTAAACTTAAAGGAAAAAAAAAAAAATAAAAAAAAAGAAAAGAAAAAAAACATTACCTCTATCCTTATGAGGATTAAACTTAGATTAAGAAAATATTACAGGTCTCAATTCTTCAATTTTTTCGATTCATTAATTTATCTTTAATTTCTCGTCATCATTGTAAACATTTTTATATTTTAATCAAAATAAATTTCATACATCGATTATTAATCCATTGAACAATTATTTCCGATTAATGGATTAAAATCAATATCAAAAATATTAGGGAATTATTTAGTATGTAATCGATCATTACTTTTACAATGAAAATTCTTTTCAATTATTTTTTCGCGAATAAAAATCGATTGCATATTTTAGAAAAACAAAGAGAGAGAGAGAGAGAGAGAGAGAGAGAGAGAGAGAGAAAGAGAGATGACTAAGATCGTGGGGATAAAATTTTCAAAAGAAAATTGTGGAACGGGGAAACAACGAAGGCATTTCTTTTTCCTAACAGGAAAAACGTCGTTCGCAAGCTTCGCGTAACGTATCGGGACGTAGGGTAATAACTCAAAATAGAAAGGCGGGCATGCGGCTCTCCGTTCTTCGAGTAGAGAAATTTAATCTCGCGGATCGCTAGATTCTTATTTAGTTGAAAGAGAGGGGAAGAGAGAAGGAGAGAGAGAGAGATAGAGGAAGAAAAAAGAGAGAGAGAGATAATACGTTCCTGACGTTACGTCGAATATATATAGGGCTCTTGGCCCTTTCACCGATCCAACCACTCCTTCCTCGTTGTTCTTTCTCTCGACGAAAGAAACGAATGTTCGCCATATTGCGGTTTAGGTTAACGTTACCGTATACAGTCTCGGTACATCAATCCTCCGCGAAATTTATTGTCGCGATCTTTCACCACGTTGAAAACGAGAAGAAAACGAGGGAGGATAAGGGGATGATTTCTAACGGCTATCGGTCGATTTAACAACTTTGTTACCCAACGCTAACGTGTCTGGAAAATAATGGATGAATCATGGATAAATATATATATGTATATATATATATATATATATTGTTACTTGTTACAACTATTTTAATCTTGGTCTTTTCTTTCTTCCTTTCTTCCTTTTTTTCTTTCGTTTTCTCGTAAAATTAGATATGTTCGAAAAAAAGAAAAAAAGAGGGAGAAAGAAAGAAGAAGAAAATACGAAACGAAAACGTGATAATGGTATACGAAATGGTATTTTTAATTTTATATATATATATATATATATATATATATATATATATATATATATATGTATATGAATTAAAAGAAAGAAAAAAAGAAAAAATATTCTACACCCTTCGAAGAAACGTCGTCGTCATCGTTTTAAACAATTCGCAAGATATGTTTTATTTCGTTATTTTCGTATGAAATTACAAACAAACGATTAGAACAATTATTATCCTTGGAATAGATAAGAATGGTTGTAAAGAGGGCGAGAGAACATTATATATATTACATATGTATACGTATGTATATATGTATATATCTCCTTCTCGCTTTTCCTCGACAAATCCACTTATTTGCGAGAGAGCGGTTTTAAGACGGATTTAGAAAGCTTTGATACAGCTTCGGTTTATACGCCTCCAAAGCGGCACGGTTTCACGCCGGTGGAGCTTCTGTACGCTTTGTAAATCGCGGAATTAACGGGACATAGCAATGAGAACTATGAATATTTCAATCTATGACGAACCATAGGAAAGAATAGAATAATCGAAAATTACTTTTTTGCCAATAAAGGAAGAGAAACTTTGAAGAATTTTCATATCATTCAATGGCAAAATGACGTTCCGTTGTATCGAGGAAAGAAAAGAAAATAGAGAGAAAAGATAAAGAGAATAGTGAGATTGAGAGAAAAGTGACGTGTTTATGTAAGTATGTATAAACAAGTTCGTATAAATAAGAAGGAAGAAGGTATAGTTGTGAGTGGTTGGAAGAATAGAAACGTACAGAGTCAACCTCGTTTCATTTAGTTTCGTCCACGTCGTTCCATTTCCTTTACTCGCAGTGAGTTTTGTTCCTCTCGCGGCTTTTCTAACTTTCGCCTTTCTTTTTTCTTTCCTATTTGTCTTTTCCTTTTCTGTTTACAGCCACCCACTACTACTACCACCTTTCTTTATCTGTTCTGTTTCTTCTCGACGTCGCCACTACGGCTTTTATAGCTTGGCCACATGGTCGGTTTCAATTGAACGAGGAGCACTATGTGGGTCGAAAGTTTTTTTTTATTTCTCTCTATCTCTCTCCCTCTCACTCTCTCTCCCTCTCTCTCTCTCACTCTCTCTCTTTCTCTCTCTCTTTTCTCATTACGAACGATACTAACAAGTATTGATATTTACTAGAAAATTGTTTTTGACTTAATCAATGAAGAAAGTCTGTGTTCGTATGTGTAAAAGAGAAAAAGAGAGAGAGAGAAAAAGAGAGAGAGAGAGAGAGAGAGAGAGAGGTGAATAGATAGAGAACATTTTTATACGATAGGAAGCTAATTTGTCCTTGCATGGTTGTAACAAGATCACTTCGATAAGCCTATAAGATAAAAGACAAGATACTAAGTATATAAGAGAGAAAGAGAGAGAAAGAAAGAGAGAGAGAGGGAGAGAGAGAGAGAGAAAAAGAGATAGCGGCAAGGAAATCTTTTTCCATTGAGAGGGAATCCACTGAAACCTCCGTCAAACGAGCGCACAAAGAGGTTTCAAGGGATTTTGCAGAAGTGTAATTATGTCTTAATTGTACTCTATTAGGATACACCAGGGATGGCTTCTCTACCGCCTCTGGAAAGGTGTTCCCTGATTTCAAGTCCACCAACAACGAAAAAGGATACTATGAGAAGGTAGAAGAGGTTTAAGAGAGAGAGAGAGAGAGAGAGAGAGAGAGAGAGAGAGAGAGAGAGAGAGAGAGAGAGAGAGAGAGAGAGAGAGAGAGAGAGAAAGCGAGATAGAAAGGCTTTGCTGGCTTTCGTGGCAACAACCGAGATGGCACGGAGGAAAATGAAATTTCCCTCTTTGATCTCGCGTTAAAGTGCATCTTTCGCTGTCCCAAAGGAGACACGCGCGTGCGAAAATCGAATTTCGAGGGCGCGATTAAACGTTCACCCTTCCATTCCCCTGCCCACCCCCCTTCCTCTATCTCCTCTCACCCAATTTTTCATCTCTCTATCTATCTCTCTCTCTCTCTCTCTCTCTCTCTCTCTCTCTCTCTCTGTCTCTCTTTCGTTTTCTTCCTTCCGATCGAATCTTCTTGAACACTTCCCATCGTTCTAGTTTTCCTCTTCTATATTTCTCCTCGCCCTCCCTCCCTCTCCTTCTTACCCCTTTATCTCTTTCTATCTCCGTAGATAATTTCATTAATCAACTCTAATATCTACCGTTGGCCGAGAGCTTACATTAACCGAATGGAAATAGAATGGATAAGATTGCTCGATGATTCGGTTGGAGTTACGTTTGACGTAATATATAATATCGTTCTTACGTTATTACTTACTTAAAATTATTATATATCCGTTGTAAAATAGTTTTAATTGCACGGCTTGGCACTTTCGACCAAGTTACCGTTTTAAATTATATTAATGGGAAATGTCTGATTTATCTTTGCAAGCGAATCGAAATGAAATATGTATAGGAATAGTGAGATCATTTCGAATCGAGGTGGTTTCACGATCGACTGTTTCCACTTTTTCATTTTTCTTTTTTATTTTCCTCTGTTTTACTTGCTTTTCTTTTTTTTTTTTTTCTTTTAACGAAATCAATTTCTTCCTTCAAACAAGAATACTGTCTCTCAAGGGATTCGATCGTAACTCTCGTTAAAACAGAAAAATAGAAAACGTAAGACTTTCGATACGAAACTAGACGGGAGTTGGTGGCAACGGCTCGGAAAAATGAGGATAAAGACGTTATCATGCAACCGGAAGAAGGTCGGCCGATCGTGGAATGTGGTTAACTAGAATGGAATAATTATTGAGATTGTTATTTGTGTACTTTCCTTTCTTACCGAGTTGACTGGACTTAAGTTTTGCGCCAAAACTAGAAAGGAAGAAAAATTATGCACACGTGTATATGTGTGTATGTTTGTGCAAGAAAGAAAGATAGAAAGAGTATGCATGTATATGTATATGTGTATGTGTATGAGAGAGAGAGAGGGAAAAGAATGAAAGGGAGAAATCAGTGGACGACTGCCAAGTGCAAGTCCAGAGAAATGCCATTTGCAGAGATAGAGGGATCGGCCACCAACGTGGGGTTGAAGCAACCCTTAATTTCTGTTTACCCCTTCTTTCTCTTACCCAAGAGGAAAGAAGGATCTCGATTGTGTCTCTTATCTTTATAAACTGGGTTACACGATCGTTTGCTCACTTATCTCTTCTACCTCGACGTTCTCTTTAACTGACGATATTCCTTCTTAATCTCCTCAATATACCATATTAATTAATCTCATAAATGTTTATAAGCGTTATAATTCATACTCTTTTTTCTTCTTCCCCTTTTCCTATTTTGTTTATCCATTTTATTCTCACATTTCATATTCATATTTATAAGACCATTTGAAAAATATAACATCTATGTAACGTTCCTTAACACTATGTATATTATATACTACTTGGTAAAATTATCTTGAACTCGACGTAACTTTTACTCTATTTATATCCATACGGAGGGTATCAAGGTGAGTCGCATTCGTGTTACAAGTTTACGTATCCGTAACCACTTGACGTGACGGAATAAGAGAAAGAGAGAGAGAGAGAGAGAGAGAGAGAGAGAGAGAGAGAGAGATACGCATACGTATAAAGACATATACATAAGCATTCAAGTACGCGTGCACGTAACTCAGATTCCCAAGATCTTCCAGACACCCTCTAGGTACATGCTTACATGCCTGCTCGACCTTAATCTCTGACGGCCATCATGAGAATGAGAGTGAGAGAGATATATATATACATGTATATATATATATATATATACATGAGAGAGAGAGAGAGAGAGAGAGAAGAAGTAAAAAAATAGACATTTCTCGAGACTCCTCTCTCTCTCTCTCTCTATCTATCTATCTACACAACCCCTTTCACCCCCTTCTTTGTGTATCGAATAGCGAGCATCGTTAGATTACGCATGTAATGTCATACTCCGTCGAAGTTACATAATATTCTGATACACATATATACCTCTCGTTATGCTTGCACGCACTTTTGATGACTTCGAAAAGAATTTATTGAGAGTTCGGGAGAACGTTGAAACCTATAGAAAAGTCGACTGAATATATTGAAAAATGATATGACTTATTGAATAATATGGACCATGAGTGATAATATAATATAATCGGATATATATATATATATATATATAACTGGCAAGACAATAATAGAAAAACAATATACTATATTATATACGTATATACAAAAGTGGATGGAGAATTGAGCCTCTTTGCGCTCTAGATGACTCCCGGATCAATTAATCGAACGTACTTGCCAAGTCGTACGGAAGAGCGAGTCGTTTCGATTTTCGTCCAGTTTTTAATTAACTCTTAAAACCTGCCATTGTCCATTGTCAATGTTGGCGTTGAAGTTGTTCAGATGTAACGAGAGAAATGAAGATGGTCGAAGACGAACGACAAATTCATCAGAATTTTTCAGATAATGTCTAATATATAAGAGCAAGAGAAGAAGAAAAAAGGAAGAAAGAAAAAAAAAGGAAAATAAGAACAAAAAAATTACGTAAATAAATAAATAAAAAAAAAAGAAAAAAGAAAAGAGAGAGAGAAGAAAGAAATAAAGAAGAAGAAAATATGATAACGACTGTACTAAAAAAAAAGAAAAAATACATATATATATATATATATATATATATATATATATATATAAGCATGTATAAACTCATTTAATATTCGTCTGCGTAAAGAAAGGAAAGAGGAGGGAGAGAGTAGATAATGTCTTCATTTTTTTTTCTCTTTCTTTTTTTCTTTTTTTTTTTTTTTTGCAATTTTTATCACTACTAATAATGTCATTAAGCTCAACGAAATCGATCGAGTTCGTTATTACGAACGAGCCAAGCTCGTTCGCCGTAGTCTTCTTAATGGGTCCTCGCGACGATAATTTACATCGGAATACCATTTCGAGATAATTCAATTGGCGATCCCAACGGAGATTTCCATTTTAATAAAGGGAAGAAGCCAAGTCTCCTCCCCCCCCGCCCTGCCCTATCCTCTCCCATCCGCCCCCTCCCACCGTTATTCCCTCTAACCCCCAACCAACTCCTCTTACATCCGTATCAAGCTCTCGTCCTCCTTCGAAATTCTTTATTTTTCCGCGGAAGGAACATGTTCGCGAAGCAGGGCTTTGGAATTCTGAATGGAATTCCAATATGACGTGGTCCTCGTATCCACTTGGAAGTAGTAAAGAAGGAATGATGGGGGCGGAGGCATTTCGTGACCGATAAGGTCGTTTCTTTCCTTCAAGCGACTATACGAAGCTTGACCCACGTAAGAAGTTCTTTTTAAAGAAGTTTCTTTTCCTTCCTCATTTTTCTTTTTCCTTTCTTTTTTTCATATTTTATTATTATTATTATTATTATTATTATTAGTATTATTATCATTATTTTTATTACTATTACTATTATTATCCTTGTTGTTATTGTTGTTGTTATCGTTGCTGTTGTTCTTGTTATTATTATTATTATTTTTATTATTATTATTGCAAGCGACATGGACGATTATACGAGTCACGAGATTTCGCGTTTCAACGATAACTGATCCTTTCGACGGAAGGGAAAATGGAAAGAAATAACGGGAATATCGTAAATTCTTTAAGAATATGTTTGTTGGTTTTTTTTTTCTTTTCTTTTTTTCTTTTTTTCTTTTTTTTTTTCTTTTTTCTTCTTTTTTTTTCAAAGGAACGATAACAGAACCACGAAATAGCGCGAATTTTTCCCATCTTAAAAATTGATAATTAATTCTGGATCGAGAGGATTTAAGAATATTGTAAATAGGGAACTTTTGAATTATCCATTTTGTAGTAAAATCCGTCTCTCTCTCTCTCTCTCTCTCTCTCTCTCTCTCTCTCTCGCTGGAATGTTTTTTCTAGTTAAATCTATTTCCTCAAGCTCTATTCTTTCCTGGTTCTTCGAACGATGTCGAATAACGAGATACCCTTGCAAAGGTAGCGCGTCTCAATAATAATAATAGAAGGTGATACTCCGCGTACTTTAAGAGGATTTTCACTATAATGAAAAAAAAAAAAAAAAAAAAATATAAATATATATATATATATATATATATATATATATATACACATGAATATACATATATAAGAGAAAATCGGATAGATAACGTTAATTTATTTATTCCTAACGAAATTTTTTAGATTAGATAATTCCCGATTAATTCTCTATCAATATAATTGCCGCAAAATTTCTCTTCGTCATTAATCTCATTATAAATAATAACAATTATCGAGGTTGTTTATTCACGACGGCGGGAAAATGCGCTTAACCGTCGCGACGATTCAATGTGTAATAAAATTTTTCAGGCTCGCGTGCCATTATCGTCGTCGGTCGGACGTTAATTCCTACGGATTAGCCGGAATGTTTAATCGGCAAACATAACGCATGTTTGTTCGTTCATCCAACAGGACACGGGACGCCAACGTTGGAGGACCGTTTGATTCCGTGTCTCGTTCTGAGGATGACGAATCAAACAGGCTTTTCGACCTAACTCTTGATCCATTGCGATCGATCGAAACGAACTCTCGTTCGAACGAAAAATCAATTATTATCGCAAACAAAAAGAAAAATAAAAAAAAGAAAAAAGATAACGGCTTACCGACAGAATTCATTTTGAAATTTATCAGACGGTATTTTGCGTTAGAATAGAGACATAAACAGAGAGAGAGAGAGAGAGAGAGAGAGAGAGAGAGAGAGAGAGAGAGAGAGAGAGAGAAAGAAAGAATACCTTGCTACATGTAGCAGAGAGATAAAAAGTTCAACGCGAAACTAAACAAATGCGCCGAGAGAGTCTGAAAGGATGCAGTTGCAAAAAGCATCCAAGGGAGTAAAAGTTATTTTTATTATTGGTCCCACTCTCTTCTTCCTCTCTCTCTCTCTCTCTTTCTTTCTTTTTTTCTTTCTCCATCTCTCTCTTTTTCTCTCTGTCTGTCTTTGTCATTGTCTCTCCGCGAAACGGAACACTCGTCAAGCCGAACGTCATTAACATCACTCGAATAACAAGGAGACTCGGCTCTCTCGTTCGACGTAACGCTCATTCCCGTTTGTCGGATTTTTGAACGCGTATTATCTCTCAGTAAGCGCGATATACCATTTATATCGTGAATGTGCCTGCGTCTGTATATGTCTACCTATATGCATAAATCCTCTGATAGTAAAAGGAGAATAACACATAGGGAAATATTTTCGAGTCAAATAGTCGTCGTTTCGCACCCACTTTACAATTTTATTTGACATATTTATGTATGTATACGTATAAGCAGATTTAGTTTTGAACGTTACGACGTTTGCCCAATCCGATGATATTATTACATGTATATCCCCGATAAATTTTCATTAATCGATTAAGTAATTAATCATTTCGTAATGCTCGTAAATGTAATCGTCCATCGTACGATTTACATATAACGATGAATCTTTTTGATTATTAACCTTCTAAATAATTACACCCTCATTCTAATTCCATCCGTGAGAAAGAGAGACAGATAGAGAGAGAGAGAGAGAGAGAGAGAGAGAGAGAGAGAGAGAGAGAGAGAGAATACGAATATCGTAGAGAAAAGCGGCTTAAAAAAGGATTTCCGTTCACTTTGTATACGAAATGTTTGAAACGTCAAAAAAAAAGAAGAAAGAAAAAAAAGAAAAAAAGAAAAGAAAGGAGAAAAGAAAAAACAAAGAAAAAAACAAGAGAGAATGAAAGATAGTACGATAACACTAAAGACAAAAGACTCGTTGCACTCTATTTATAATCCTCTTCGTTTTATCCTCTCGAAAAGAAGCTGCCTCTGCTACTTGACGAAGGTCGAGTGAGATCGTACGAATGAAAAGAATGAAGGCTGCCTCTCGCGTTACGATCTCGTAACAATTTGGAAAGAATGGAGATTCTACCTTTCTATCCCTCTCCCTCCACCCTACCCCTTATCACTGAAAGAAAAAGAAAATAAAGCAAACAAAATAATAAAACTTTATATTATATCGTGTATATGTAAAGGAAGGGAAAAAGGAAATTATATATTTGTATAATGATAATATAATAAAGTTTTAACGACAAATAAGTGAATAAACAAAAGATTTGGAAAAATCAATCGTTCGAATGAACCAAATTATCCAGCTGACTCTTACAAAAAATTACGGTTTTTGCTCGTTAGCAACTCCGTTTCGTGCTTCGACGGCGGCACGTCGATTGCTACCGTGGCAATTTTCTCAGGCCGAATGCCAAAAATTCCACTGGTCCCATTAAAGAAATCCAGAGAAAAAAGTAGGGATGGGTGTGTGTGAGAGGAGGGGAGGGAGATGGATAAGGGGTAGGGAGGGGAGGTAAAAAGAATACGACTGAAAGCTCTAAAAGTTGATCTTTAATAACTTTGAACGAGTAGAAGGTAATTCGCGATTACTTTTTTTTAATTTTAATCGGACTTTTTTTTTATTTCATTCAAACAGAAAAATATATAAAGAGAAATAGAGAGAGAGAGAGAGAGAGAAAGAGAGAGAAGTTATAGAGGAAAGATTCGTGTATGTAATGTCCGAGAACAAATTTGAAGAGAACTACCCTCTGGCGAATAAATCAAGAAAAAGAGATAGAAAATGCTTTCAGGGAAGAAGCAGTTACGGTAAAAATCGTTCTTTTTACAGGAACCAAGTAGTAATTTCGCGAAAAGTTCTTGCCTCGAGTGCTCGTAGATAGAGAAGTCAGTCGCGTTGATAATTACGCTCGCCCGTGATGACCGACAAAAGTCGATGAAACTAAGAAAAGAGAGAAAGGAAAGAAAGAAGGAAGGAAGGAAGAAAGGAAGAAAGGAAAGAAGAAAGAAAAGAAAGAAAGACAAGAAAAGATGAAGAAAAAGTAGACGTAGACGAGGAAACTTACTCGTGTAAGGGGAGAGAAGCGCTTCGCGTAGAATCATTCACGAAGAAAATCTCGAGGACATTTCTTTTTTTATTTTCTATCTCTCTTTCTCTCTCTCTCTCTCTCTCTCTCTCTCTCTCTCTCTTTCACTCATACACTCTTCAGTATCCTTCTCTTTTTATTGGTCTTCACGTTGAAGGTAAAGGGACGACTCGAGTACCATACGAATAACATTGTAATCCTCTGGAAAGGAAACGTGTTTCCCTCGAGTATCTACGTGTTACACACTCCGCCAAGTATTCCAAACGATCATTAGTTACAAAAGAATGGAAGTCCTCGTGGATAAAAGGATATACGTATACGCATATGTATACGTACGAAGGGGTAAGTGTAAGTCGTAGGATATGAACGAACCAGACGAAAGTAACTACCAAAAGAAAGAGAGAGAGAGAGAGAGAGATGGATATTCTTGATGAAAAAGATTAATGACTACGACTAATAATAAATCTTTATGAAATCCTACCGATTGTTCCCTTTTTTCTTTTTTTATAACATCTATTATTACCACATTCCCATCAGAAAATGTATTAATTTACTTAAGCTGTAAAATGATCGTCGTTATTTTATCTATCCCTTAAAAAAACTTAAACTATAGGAAAACTATTAACAATAATGAGATAGAACTAAGAGAGAGAGAGAGAGAGAGAGAGAGGGAAAACAAAAAGGAACAAGAGGGATAAAGATGAACGTAAATGTATAAAAGCAGTTGACCGAGTCAGGTTCGTCGGTGGGTGTACATCAGTACCGAGACGTTATTCGATGGCTTTTGATCTCGATCTAAATTGCTGAAACTTGCATTCGAGTTGGAGAAGCGGAGGAAAACAGAAATGGTTGGTTAAAGAGAGAGAGAGAGAGAGAGAGAGAGAGAGAGAGAGAGAGAGAGAGGGAGTGACTAAATTCGCTTTTGGAAGCCCGTATTTCGAAGCAAATTAGCAAATGATGGCCCAGCACGGGCCCATCGTTCGGCCCTAAACGATTTGGTATAGTTGTGTTAGTTGCACTTGTCTCTCACTCTCTCTCTCTCTCTCTCTCTCTCTCTCTCTCTCTCTCTCTCTCTCTCTCTCTCAACACTTTCGGTTAACCGAAGGGAATTCCTTTACCCTCCCATTTCGAGTCACCGTAGAAAACGATTTCTCGACTAGCAAACGGAGAGTTTCGTGAGAGCGATTTTAATATAATCGCAAATCGGAAACTTCCTTGGTCTGTTTTAGGGATAGAAAGGGATAGAGAGATAGGTATCTACGTAAGTCGAATTCATGTATTTCCAAAGTTTTCAAAGTATCGATACGTTTATCACAAAGGTTTCGTTGTTTTCGTTTCCTCGTTTCTCATGGTTACACTTTGTCCTAGTTTTCCTAGTAAAATCTTTAGATTTTCTTTTTCACAAAATAAATGTCTTAAAATATACGAATATAAATATAAATAAAGATGGATTGAAATAGATAGATCGTAATTCATGTTTATCCTTCTTATTTATAAAGTAAATTTTTATTCGTTTTAATATATATCTCTTATGCTTTTAAACTGGCTGTCCAATTGGATGAAATATCTTGAAGGACAGAGATAAAATTGAAAAGTATACGAAAATATCACATGAATCGCATGTCGATTCGAATCAACCAATCGAAGCAATTGCAGCTTTTTCTTTTTTCTTTTTTCTTTTTTCTCTTTCGCCCCTCTTACGATTCCCTGGCAATACTTCAGACGGAAAATACCGAAGGACGAAAAAGAATACGAAAGAGACGCATTGACGATAATTACTCGAGGTGGATGAAAGGTTCGTTCATCCAAGTCTCCCCCTACTTATTCCTTCCCTTTTTCTTGCATCTTTTTCTCGTAATCCTTAATGTCGAAATCGTCTCGGTTGGAACGATCCTGCGAGGCTTTTGAGAAGCAAAGAAAAAGATAGAAAGAAAGAGAGTATCCTTCCTTACGAAAGGAAGAAGAAACGGCGAGAGTGAGATTATCGAAGAAAAAGAGAAAAAGAAAGACAGAGAGAGAG